>NC_050581.1:175030369-175329605 GCF_011100635.1 Trichosurus vulpecula
TTTCAATATTTGTTGCTTTTGGGGTCCAATTTCTTAGAGTGCTTTGCTTTTGGCATCTCTTTTGCAACATTAACAACCACACCCACCTTCCCTTCCCTATTCTTTTCATCTTAGTTCTCCTCTTGGATTCCTCCACCTTTTGTCATTCTTTTCTCCTCTCCTCCTTTTTTCCACCATAAATTTGAGTCCTCATCATTCTTCTTCCTCCTCCATTTAGCCATGCCTTCCCCATCTATTACTTTTGAAGTTGAATTTTTAACTCAAATATAAGACTTATTTCTATCCCTACTAACTGTACCTTGTTGGATTGAGCTAAGTGTTCTAGCCTCTTGATATTTTTTTTGGATCCTGACTTTATCATCCATCTGTTTGCTGTCTTTCCTGGCATTGTATCATCTGCAAATTTGATAAGTCTGCCACTTAGGCTTTATCCAAGTAATTGATAAAATTGTTAAATAGCACAGGGCCAAGGAGATCCTCACTAGAGACCTCCTTTCACAATGGCATCAACTTATTAATGATTCTTCCTTGGTTTCAGTGCCCAGTGGATTCTACACACAATGTTTAAGCACCTGTTAGGTCCCAGGAATGGTGTTGGGTGCAAACATTTGCTTTTGGTCTTGCCACTCACATATTAATGCCTCCCCAAAAGACCATTCATATTCATGCCTCCTCAGTGTTTATAGAGCACCCATTGTTTTTCTTTTCTAAAATAAAATGATGCTTCAGGTTATTGGAACAGATGTATAAAAACTTCACAGAAACATCACACCACCTTCATTTTACATTAACTTTGTTATTTATGGAAACAGTGGGTTTTGCTGTGAGCTAAATTGGTGGTATTTCACTATAGTATCAGTATGTGGTGGCAGTTGGCAGTGCCGTGTCCCAAGTTTAGGGTGTTTGCTTTGCTAATTGTTCGTTACTGGTACCAATCTGTGTATTGTGTAAGAAGTCTGCCATGGAAACAACCTATCTTCAAAGAGCAGCAGTTACACACACACACACACACACACACACACACACACACACACACACACACCCCACTGTGGTAAAACTCAAGACTGATAGACATGCTGCTTTTAGATTAATAAATGAGCTCTTCAAAGAGTTGCCAACTTTATGGATATTCTTAATATTAACTCTTCAGCTAATGATGATGGAATGGAAGTGTGCACATTCATCAAGATGACATCAGCTAGAGATGATTGGACAAAACAATGCTAAGAGAACATGCCAATAAATATTCTTAATCTACTGTTACAAATAAAATATAGATATTGCATTATGTACAATGAATTCCATCTTGCCTTCAAAGCAATTATCTGTTAAGCTTGGTTGACAGTTTTGTAACTAAAATGTTTCTCAATAGTCAATGGCAATAGCTCATTTCCAGGGAAGAGATGGGGTTAGACTTACATACCTACTCTTTCTTCTCTTTCTTCTTTCATTTAAACTTTCATTGAATTTATTTTAAAAATTGAGGGTTCATTCCCAGAATCACCACCGTCTATCCTCTGAACCATTCCTCATTTGAAAATGTTGGCAAGAAATCTTTTAATACCAAACTTTGTGGCTAAAGCAATTCTTGATTCAAGTAACATATAGCAATGTATGTAATAGAAGGGACTGAACCAATTAGGCCCCCAGTGGGTGTGTTAATGTCTTACTCATTTGAGGCTTAATTTTGATCACTTCTATAAAATCCTTCTACCTATGCATGTCTCAAGTGCCCTATAAAGGGTGGGAGGATAGGCAACTCTGTAAGAGCTTTATGGCTAGATGCAATGAGATAGATACTATACCAATTAAATAGGGACAGACTGGGTTAAGAGTTCAGTTGGAGAGCTCTATGGATTTTCATGAATGGTCTATGATCTTGGATTGGAAAATTGCATTATTATTTTCACTAATGTTTAACTGAAAGTCAGCATTTCTTTCAGTTATGAATATAGGTGACAAACTGCCAGAGGGGCCCATGATATGCACACAACAAAAGGTTAAGAGCCCCTGGACTAAACTCTCAGGTAAACAAATTGCCTGAAAACTTTAGCAGTTAAGTATTTGACTTTTAACGAAATAGCTAAGCTAATATGTTAAATATTACCACTCTGATTATGCTAACATAATAAGCCACTTTAAAGACCCTATACATGTGTCTCATAGAATTCTTGAGTACCTTACATTTATGCATTTTTGACAGGATCAACATAGAAAATATTTATGTTTAGGATAAATAAAAGTTAGCATTTGGTTGGACAGCAGGTACTTTACACTGAAAGAATGAGAACTATTAGGGTTTCAAAACAGAGATTTGAGAAGGGTTTAGATAAATTAATAGATGGTAGGCTTATAAGAAGTTAGAGATACATATTTGGGTTTAGGTACCTAACCTTTTTTATTTCCTAACTTAATTGCAGTAGTGGTTCTTTATATTTATGCATTTTTAAGAGAATCATTTCACAAAATAATACTTCAGAAAAGAATCTTATGAAGGGGGAAGCTCTGGCTTCATCATGCATAAGCCAGGATCTCCTTATACCAATTTTCTTCACGTGTGTGAAGGAAGGTTCTGACTTGTTCGGCAGGTAGACTGACAAGCAATGAATAGAAATTGTGAAAAGGCCGGATGCCTCTGCTGGGTTTGTCACCATGGGGATGCTGAGTCAGATAGAGGTTTGGACTGGATGGCAAGGATCACTGGTAATGGGAGAAACATTACTTTAACTCAATTTGGTTTCAACAAGCTTTTGGTAAGGTCCTACCATGTGCCAGGACCTGTGCTCACAATTTATAAAACTACAGGGGTGTCTGCCTTGAATCTTCGTATACTAGAGAAAAGACAACATGCAAATAGCCAAATGACTAAAAGCCATATGCCAATGGATGAGAAGTAATTCAGGGAAGGTCTGGTGGGGTAGCTGAGCTGTGCTTCATTGGAAGCAAGGGAACCCAAAGACCAGAACTAAAAAATCATGATTTATCTAGTGACTGCTTTGGTTGCCTCTTGCCTTTGTGGACAAATGTAAGCTATGCATGGAGGGATTTTTGTTGCTTATGACCCTGAGCAGTAACAATAACAAGAACATATATAGTGCTTTGAAGCTTGCTAAGCACTCTGGGTACATTATCTCCTTTGAACCTTACAGCATCCTTCAGAGATAGTGCTTCAAGTATTATTGTCCCATTCCAGAGGTAAAGAAACTGGGCTAAGAGACATCGAACAGCTTATGGAGGATAACATAGGCTAAATGTCAGAAGCAGAATTAGATTCCACACCTTCCTGACTCCACATTCCACACTCAGCCCACTTGGGTAAATTTAAGCCCTCTCAGCCTCAGTTTCCCTGGCTGTAAAATGAGAATTATAATAGCACCCACCTCCCAGGATTACTATCAGGATTAAATGAGATGGTATGTGTAGAATGATTTGCAAACCTATAAAAGTGAAAGTGCTAGAAAATGCTAGCCGTGATTATTATTAAACTGTCTCCTCTATGCAGTTTAGTCAGCACGACTTATTAAGGGTGGATGCAAATGTGTGTGTATGTGTATTTGAACATGACTGACTGCATCCTTCATCCCTTCATCACCTAGGATGCACTAGTTACTTCACTTGGCATTGTAGGTTCTTCATGGATCTGTCCCAGGGGTTTCTAGTTTTCCATATGAATCATTGACAGAGGATGGCAGCACGGTAAAGTGGCAAGAATAATAGATCTGGAGTCAGGATACCTGACTTCTAATCTTAGATTAGCCACTTGCTTCTTGAATGACCTTGGCCAAGTCACTGCCTTCCTGGGCCTCAAACTCCTCATCTCTAAAATGAGGAGGTTGGACCAGATGGCCTCTGAGCTCCTTTCCAACTCTAGCACTAAGATCCTACATATGACCTTGGGCAAATGACTTAATGTCCCTGGGTCTCAGTTTCCTCATCTGAAAAATGAGATTGGACCAGATGGCCTCTGAGCTCCTTTCCAATTCTAGATATGAGACTATGGAAGGAGATGATCTTATCTTGGCATAACATGAAATCGCATTTGTACATTCCTTCAAGGCTCACAAAATGCTTTCCTTTACAATAACAGAGTGAGATCAGCAATGAAAATGCAATTATCTCCACTTTCCAGGTGAGGAAACTGTGTCTCTGTGAGGTTCCAAGCCATGCCAAGGGTCACCCACCTAATAATGTCTGAGGATCAGACAAGACTCCTGGCTTTCAAGATGTGCATCTTGGCTACGACTCTAGGCTGGGTCACTTAAAAATGCAAAACTACTCCATAGGGCTGCTACCCTGCTTTCTTACATGCATTTGTATGTACTAGATCAGGGCCACATGTGGCCTCAAGGCTGCAAGTTCCCCACCCCTGTACTAGATCCAAGGTGTCAGATGTGCAGTTCACAGGCCACATGCTGCCACAACACTACCAAGTGTGGCCCAAACTAGACTTATATGTAACTGGGAAATATTTGACAAAATAAATAATAATACCATAAAACATTGGTAGCATTACATTAACTAAGTCAATATATACCTCATAGGCATTAGAGGGCCTTGTTTCTATTTGAGTCAGCTACCAAGGGAATAGATTATCTTTGAGTTCTGAAATTTTCCAAATAGTTGGAAAAAACCCAATTATTTGTTTCTATTTGTCAAAACAATGGGGGAGAGGTTCTCATTTTCTTTGAAGGAGCCCTGTGTATCTGTCATTCTTTGCAGGTATATTGTTGGATCTCAGTCACTCTGACCCAGCTAACAAAATCCTGAGATGAATTTAAAAGAAAATAATTCTGAAATGATAAATCAAGGCCAAGGGAAAAAAGCAAATCTAAGGAGTGCTAATGAATTTCAGCCAATTTGAAAGCCCATTTTTGCCCCCGCTGAACTGATTTGTCGGCTTATTTGTAAAGATTACAACAAAGCCCCAGATTGAATTCTTCACCTGACTCAGTTCCTTATTGATGGAATCCTTTTAGACTCCCCTCTAATTTAGCAGAGTATTTTTATTAAAGCCAGCCGTACAAACATCAATTATCCAAGCTGCATCTAATTTCCTTGAACATTTCCCCCTCCTTTAGCTGCCAATGGATTAGAAGATCTGATTAGAATTCTGCAAGAAAACAAAACACAACCCAGAAAAAGTCTACACACAAAAACAGATGCTTAAACGAGAGCGATGGTGTTAAGAATTAAAATAACTGTTCTGCTGCCCAAAATGGCCTCCTCCTTATCTTTACTAATATAAACATCCTCACTTAACTTTATCTGCCTAGTGCCTTCTCCAGTGGGGCTAAATTAATATCCTAAATTGGAAAAGTCAGAGAAAAATCAGTTGCACTTATCAGTACTAACTGCTTATGATATAGGATATTTTAAAGGACATTTATGTTTGCTGTATCCAGTATTCTAGACAATGACTGGCTGATAGCCTGGGTCTGTCTTTCGATCCGTTCTCTTTCAGCTACAGTTTGTGAATGAGGAAGGGCCATCTGAGTCCTTCACCTTTTATGACCTTGTTGTGAGAATGGATTCGTTTCCTCACACACACACACACCAAGTCAGGATAATTAAAGAAGAGTAGACGCATTTAATCAGCCACCAAAACAGCACAAACCCCATCATGTTGCCGGGAAGACTAATGATGGAAATAAAATGATGCAACAAAAAAGAAATCATAAAATTCTAGGAGGTACCATTAAAGGTTTTAACAAAATTTACAGAGAAAAATAGAAGAAGAAATGGAATCTCAATGGATTGGAAATCATTAGATCGATCCTTTTGTGGGCCCCCTAATATTACCTTTATTTCATTTAATAATGTATATAATTCCTTATACAATTGAGTTTGAATGAATTACCATTAATTATTCTTCCTACTTCCACTTTACTAGTTCATGGACTTACTGCAATAGCCTGCTAATTAATCATCCTTTTCCATCTCTCCCCCCTCCAATCCATCTGTCATACAGCTACCAAAATGATATTCCTGAAGTATGGGTCTGAGGTTATGATTCCCCTGCTCAAGAAATTCCGATGTCTCCCTAGCACTTCTATGCTAAAAATCCAATCTCCTCTGTTTGGCAAACTCGGGCCTCATGTCCTGGTTTATTGCACATTCTTCCTCTTCAGAAATTTTGAACTGCAAACTAATGGGCATGCTTACTTTCCCTCATATGCAACAGTCCATGTCTTCTCTTCATGCCTTTCCACAATCTGTTCATGGGATCTCTTAGCTCAAGTCCCATCCCCTTTACAAGAATTTTCTTGATCTCCCAGTTGCTGGTATACTCTTCCACAAATTACTTACTTCACGTATGCTTAGTATTTACCTGCATGTGTACAAGCTGTTTTCCCCAAAGAGACTGTAAATTCATTAAGGGTTTGTTGTTGTTCAGTCACTTTAGTCATGTCTAACTCTTCTTGACCCTATTCGGGGTTTTTTTGGCAAAGACACTGGACTGGTTTGACATTTCCTTCTCCAGCTCGTTTTACAGATGAGGAAACTGAGGCAAACAGGATTAAGTGCCCAGTGTGATATAGCTAGCAGATTTGACCCCAGGAAGATAAGATTTCTTGATTCTAGGCCCAGTACTCCCTCCACTGTATCACCACAGTGTCTATTAAGGTTAAGTAAAGGTTAAGAACTTTACTTTTGTTTCTTTGTATTGTTGGAGCCTTGTGCAGTTTCCAGCTCACAGTAGGTGCTTAATAAATGCCTATTGAATAACTGACAGAAGTTGAAAGATGACCAGGACCAATAAAGAGACTAGAGTAGTAGGTGGTATTTGCTAGGGCAAGAAACACAAAAAGTAGAAACTAATTTGGAGGCAGTGTGAGATATCAGATAGAGTGCTAGCCTTAGAGTCAGGGAGAGCTGTGTTCCAATTCTGCCACCAACATATGTCATTTGGGCAAGTAACTTATCCCCTCTCAGAGTCAGGTCCCTTAACTATAAATGGAGGTACAGTCGTAATTATAATCTTTACCGCACAGGGTTGTTGTGAGGATAACTAAGATCATGTATGTAGTGTATGTTTCAAAGCTTGAAGTGCTATATCCACCAGTTGCTGTTTTTATAAGTTAGATAGTTAATATATGCTTTGAAAATGTGAAAAAGACCTTATTTGTACGCATGCCATGTCCTGTACTTTGCAGCACTGTACTGAAGGGTGGAAGAAGGGAAATGTACATGTTGTAGGTTCTTTTGTTGTTGCTCATATGACATCTTGTTGAATCAAAATTAAATAAAAATAATCATTACACTTAGAATTAGGATCATAGGTCTATCTATACTGGAAGGGATCCTAGAAGCCACCTAGGCTAACTTCTTTATTTTGCAAATGAAGAAACTGAGGCCCAATGGGGTTAACTGATTTTCCTGTGATCACACAGCATTTGCACTCAAGTTCTTTGACTCTAAGCTCAGTTGCTCATTAAAACAAAACATAAAACAAAAACATTATTATTAGATTAAAATCTGGGACAGAAATAACCAATGTTTTAAAAGCCACATTTATTTGTGAGACTTCAGTGTGTCTCAGTCTTAAAACCATTTGGAAAACCCTTGAGGATAATTTGTACTTCAGATAATACTGTTTAGGGTAAGGGGCACCAAAGGCCCAGACCTTCTTCTATCACCCCTACATGTGTGAGCTTCACTTTTCTGAAAGCGTAAGTAGCAGTACTTGGAATCTCACTGGGGACTTTGTGAGGGAAGAAGAGTAAGGCCGCTGCTCTTTCAACACTAAGAAATCTCTTGGGAGATTTCTCTAGAAACTTAAATTGAGCTCAGTCATTTTCTGTGTTTTCTTTGCCAGGAAGAAAAGACTGTGTTGAGAGATGTTATTAGTGTTTGTAATAATGAATGAACATAACCCACAATGAAAACTTGACGTACTTTATAAATGCTTAATAATAATAATAATGTCATGAGACCTTCTTTTTTAAACTGTCTTAATTTCATTCTCAGTTTGAGATTGCAGATTACAGTAGTTAATTATAGAAACTGGCCCAGAGTGAAACCTTAAATCAGATTTCCATTAAAGTGCATGACTGTGGCAAATTGTTTTAGGGTGGTGGGAAGGAGTGCAATAATATTGAGTATGGTTGGTTACCACTCCCACCTCCCAATTTTCCTTCTGGTGTTCTATAGTACTGACCCTTCTGTATTTTGGAATTATCTCCTGTATTTCTTAATTCCTGCTCACTCCTGCCTACACCCCCAGCAAAATTAACTTGACTCTACTAGCATTTCTGCAGTCTCGCTGTTCTATAAACTAATCTTTCATACTAAGTTATGATATACACTGTCCCCTTTTTTCAGCTTACAACTCAAGAGGGTTGGTACTTCGTGGCCATGTGCCATTTTCAAATGATAAACATTAGGTTCTCCTGACCAGCGCTGGGGCAGGTTCCAAAGACAAGCCTCAATTTTCTTCTACTACCTCATTCCCCATCTGCCTTCATTTTTACAGAAACTCAGTTAGAAGGGATCTCAGAAGTCAGCTAGTACAACCTGTCCCTGATTGAATCCAAATCTAAGAAGTCATTACTATCTTTTGTTTTTGTATCATCTTCATTTCTAAATATATCTCAACCACCTGGCCTAACCATAGAGCCATCCCTTGGAACAAAGTGGGCAGGGGGAGAATCAGCAAAAAAAAAAAAACAACCAAACAAACAAAAAAAAACCCTAGCCACATCAACTGAGTCTGGCAGTGGATTAATTGTTTCACACATGTGGTCTCCCCAGCTCCACAAGGAAGGGAGGGAGGCACAGTTTCTCATCTCTTCGGGCCATTCTTAGTCACTTAATTACCCAACATTCAGTTTCTGGGATTTTATTTGTTCTTTCCTTTTCCATTGTTGTAGGCATCATGAACAGTGTTTTCCTTGTTCTCTTTACTTCACTTTGTGTCAGTTCATAAGAGTATCCTCTGCTTTTGTATTCTTGGTATTCATCATTACTCATGGTATCAGCATAATCCATCATATTCATTGAACTTTCATTTGTAACAAAGAAAAGCAGTAAAGTAAGACTAATAAAGCTATAATATTAGACAGCATATGCAACATGCTACTCCCATGATCTCTTCCTTCAGGTCAAAAGGGTAGGCATAGGACATGAACACAAGAGAAAAGAACAATATACAAGAAAGAACCATAATGTGGGTTAAATCCTGCTCCTTCCTATGTGACCTTGGGTAAATCACTTAGCCTCCCTGGCCTTCAGATTCCCTGTCTATAGGGGTTTGACTAGAAAGCCTCTGGGGTTTCTTTCAGATCTGAGATCTCTGATTCTTAGGCTCTGAGTAATAATTTTCTCTCTTCCCTTCCTTGTCATATATGTCTAATGGCAGAAGAGGAGGAGAAAGATTATCCTCATGGAAATTCACTACTTTTAAATATTACCAGCATAAGCTTGAAAGTGACAAGCAACCCAATGCTTATCAAGTTCTCAACATATAGTAAGCACTTAGCAATTTCATTTTATTCATTCATTCATTCATATGACTAAATATGCCGTAAGGATGAAAGACAGTTCCCTGACTCACATTGACAGCTGAAGTGAATCTGGTTCCTGATGTGTGCTACAAAAAAAATCAACACAACAAAGCCCCAGTTATATGTAGTATCATCAGAGCTAGGAGAAAGTGACCTCTTATCCCTGCTGCCAGTGAAAGGCTGGGTGGGAGGCTGGTTCTCTTTGGGCTCTTCAGGAATTTCCATATCATTCAGCTTAGCTTCATGGGATACTCAGAAGCTATTTGCAATCTCTGCTAGATGCTAGTGTTCTGCATCCTAATATACCACATGGCTTGGGAAAACCACTCAAACTAGTGCTCCCTCTACCCACCAAAAGTAGGGGTTCTTAGCCCTGCTTTAGATCACTGTTGAGTTAATACTATTATTACTCAAGGGCAAAGCCCAGTGCATTTTTGTTTTTATCCACAGCACAAAGAGCATTGTCAGGTATGTGCTTCATAACTTTTTTTTAATGGATCAGTTTAATGAACTGATGAGGGGAAGCCATATACTCACTGGGCTCAAAGATGTAGTAGGAAGTGTCTGGACCTTGGACAGAGACAGGGATTTAGGGCCTTCTTCCAAATATTTACTTTTTGTGATCTTGGGCAAGTCATTTCAGCTCCAGAGTTATTATATTCCTCATCTACCCTCTCTCACATACTTTCTGCTAAGGGCATGCCATCCTTCTGTTGTATCTTGGAATAGTCCACCTCAATGAAAGTTTTATCACTTCTACCTCCACAATGGGTCTCCCATTCTGTCCCCTTCCTTCTACTCACATGGTTAGAACCCCAATTCAGACCCTCATGATCTGTCACCCAGGCTATTTTGATAACTGCCTGTTGGTCTCTCTCCCTCAAGTCTCTCTCCAATTGAATCTATCCTTTACGTAGTTGCCATGCTGGTATTCCTAAGCCACAAGTTGAACCATGTCACTGCCTTCACCATAAAATCCCGTGGTTCCCTAGTACTTTTAGGATTAAATACATACTCCTCTGGCATAAAAGTCCCTCATAACCTGTCCCAATCCTACCTTTCCAGTCTTATTAAACATTATTCCCCTTTATAGACTCAATGTTCCAATCAAAATAGACTTCTCCTTCCTCACAGGCAACATTCCCTCTCCCATATCTGCCTTTTGACTGTCTCTCTTTCCTGAAATGCACTCTCTCCCCACCTCTCCCTCTTGGAATCCTTCAAAGCTTAGTTCAGGAGTTGTCTTTAACATGAAGCCTTCTCATATCCTCTACCACCCCTGCCAAATTACCTTAGATTTTCTATATATTTTGAAGATATTATCTATGTACACATTGCTTTCCTTCATGAGATATAAGCTTCTTTAGGGGAGGGATCATTTCATTCACATCTTTACTCTCCAAGCACCATACATCATGCCTAGCATAGAGACGGCCCTTAATAAATGCTTATTGGTTGATGGATTGATTGCAACAATGGAGGTCAGTCAAGCAAAAAGCATTTATTAAGCATCAGCTCTGTCAGACACTGTGGTGGGCATGGGAAATATAAATAAAAAGAATGACATGATCCCTAATCTCAAGGAGCTTATATTCTGAATGTAGTAATACACGTAGCATGTATTTTATAGTGTTATCATGAAGACCAAATGGTGTAATTTACACAAAGCACTTTCAACCCTTAAAGTACTATATAAATAAATGTCAGCCAGCTATAGTATTATTAGTTAGCTTTTTAAAAATGTGTTTGAGTGTGCCTGAAGGTTTGGAGCATTTAGCACCAGTCATTAGAGAGAAAAAGAATGAACTTCTGTTAACTAAGGTCACCCACTGCAATGGAGACGTAGTAATAGGAACCTTCATTTTCTGAACTCTTCTCATCCTCTAATTGGATTGGAAAATAATGCTCATTGCCTATTACTCTTATGATAATACTATTATGTGCAACTTATCATCGAAGTTCATTTTTCTTTTGTTATTAGAATTTAACCCGTAAATAGGTTAGCAGCCCTTTGGAATACACACACTTCTCCTGTCGATCTTAAATGCATTTTGTACAACTCACTTGCTGCATTAGAATAATGGGGTTCAACGACAGTAAGCTTCATATCTGTGGATGCCTTGCAATTAATGTAATATAATTTAATTGTAACTTAGATGTAAGATTTTCAATTCCTAGCTCTTGATGAATAGCCATTTTTTCTGTGGGTTTTATCAATTAATCTGTGTAATGAATTCTCTTCATTACCTAGTTCTTCATGTTAATTATAAAGGATTTTCTTATGCCTATTTATCAAATCAGAACAGTCCACTTTTTGGCCCACATGCCTTTGAATATGGAATATGTACAAATAGGTGAAGGCTTTCAGGATGAATTTACATTTCTGGAAAATTCCGATCAATTGATATCCATTGTGACATTCTCACAGCGGATATCAATCTGTACCTTTTTCTTCAGGGGTCATCTTATTGCAGAGATGTTTAGCCTAATATAATGAATATATTTCCACCTGCTCATAAAACAAATGTAAGATATCAGAGCAGCATTTAGCACACATTCCCCTTTGTGTCTATGTGGGAGAGAACTTCACCAATTAAATTTTATCAAATCAAAACTAGGGATTAAGCTTTTTCAACAGACATTTTACTCTGAGGATCACAAAGTACAAGACAGTCTCTTCTCCTAAGGAATTTACAGTTTGGTTAAGGACACCAGATATAAAGACAGGAAAAGTTAAGGGACAGTGTGAAATTTAGATGACTGGCAAAAAAGGGGAATTTCACCCCAGAGTTCTGAAAGAACTGGCAGATGTGACTGATTGCCAGGTCACTGACTGTGATTTTTGAAGGTCTGTAGAAAACCAGAGAAGTGCCACATTGGAGAAGGTCATATATCTGAATTGAAAACTGGGTGCTGTGATGGGCAGAGCACCAGGCCTGGAGTCAAGAAGACTCATATTCTTGAGTTCAAATTCAGCCTCAATTACTCACTTTCTGTGTGACCCTGGGCAAGTCACTTATACCTGTTTGCCTCTGTTCTTCATCTGTAAAATGAGCTAGAGAAAAATATGGCAAGCCACTCCAATATCTTTGCCAAGAAAACCCCAAATGGGATCACAAAGAGTTAGACACAACTGACAATGATTGAACAGCAGCAATATATCTGAATGTCCCAAAACAGGGATGAGAACCAAGCTTGTAAATAAATGAGGTCAACGCACTTCACTTCAATTCCTGGCAGTGTTCTAGACCACAGATGACAAAAAGCTGGTAGGCTACATGCTCACAATACTCTTGAGTATGACCAAAGCCAGATTAAAATCTAATTGAGAAATGTTTAACAAAATAAATAAAAATATAATAAAACATAGATAACGTTGCATTGTAAAGCTGAGTCTGTATATGGCCCACGGGGGTCCTTATGAATGGATCAGTGGCCCCCATTTTTATTTGAGTGCAGTATTAAAGGGTTCTCAGTGAGTGTCTAGAAAAGGAGGTAGTAAAAAGCCACTGTGGCTTCAACCATCAACAATAAGTCAGGTCAAGTTGGAACTGCATGATAAAAGCAGGCTATATCGTGCATACCATTCAATCCAGTGTTCTTACTCATATCCCAAGGAGGCAAAAAAACCAGAAAAGTCCCATCTATCCCAAAATAGGGAGGTCTTGAGTAGACTGTCTAAGGCATATGTAGTATCAATATTTTTATTAATGACACAGATAAAGCTATAGATGGTTTGAACAGCAGCATGATATTGTAGAAGGAGTGCTAAATTTGGAGGCAAAGGACTTGGATTCAAATCTCTGCTTTGGCAAGATTTAAGATCCCAGAAGATCTCAAAAGGTTGCAACATTAGGCCAGTTCAATGAAGAATCAATTCAGTAAGGATAAATGTGAAGTCTTACATGGATTTAAAAAAGTCAACTTAATAAATTGAGTTTGGGGGAAATATGGTTAAATAAGCAAGATTCACATTTAAAAATGGCTTGGTAGATTACAGGCTCATTACGGGTCAACAGTATGATATTGCCTCTCCCACTTTCCTCCCCACCCCCCCCAAATCTCAGTTTTCTTTAAGAGATGTGACGAGCAGCCTCGTTTCAGAAAAACCTGGAAAGACTTACATGAACTGATACAAAGCGAAGTGAGTACAAACAAGAGAATGTTGTACACAGTAACAGCAATGTTGTTGGGGAAAAAAGAAGGAAAAAAACCTAGATGTGTTGTATGTGAATGATGTAGGTATTTTCAGCGATACAATAAAATTCTGAAAGATATAGGATAAAAAATGCTGTCCATCTCCAGAGAAAGAACTTGTTGAGTCTGAATGCAGATCAAATCATACTTTTTTAAACTTTATTTTTCTTGGGTATTTTCATCTATTTTCTTTCCCAGTACAACTAAAATGCAAATATGATTTATGTGACTATACATGTATAACCTATATCAAATTGGTCACCTTCTCAATGGGTGGGGTAGGAAGGGAGGGAGAGAATTTAGAACTCAATTTTTTAAAAGTTAAAAATTGTCTTTACATTCAATTGGAGAAACAATATTATTAGAGAGAGGGGGACAGAGAGACAGAGAGAGAGAAAGAGAGAGGTCTAGAATGTGGGAAGTGATAGAACCATTATACTCTGCCTCTTTCAGACATCTAGAGTCTTATGTTTGTTTCTGGATTTAGAAAACACATTGATTTGTTAGAGAGGATCCAGTTGAGAATGACCAGCATGATGAAGGGAATGGAGTCCTTGCCATATAAAGATGGATTAAAAAAAAGAACTTGGAATATTTTTACCCGGTGAAGAAAAGACTTGGTAAAGGCACAATAACTCTCTTCAAATATTCAGTTACTTGGCCCCAGGGTGCAGAACTGGAAACAGTGGGTAGTCTCTGCAGAAAGACATATTATTGCCTAATGTAAGGCCTCAGTTCTTGACAAATTTGTTGTTGTTGTGGAGTTGTTTCAGTCATGTCTGACTCTTCATGATCCTGTTTGAGGTTTTCTCAGCAAAGATGCTGGAATCATTTGCTCTTTCCTTTTCCAGCTCATTTTACAAATGAGGAAACTGAGACAAACAGCGTTAAGTGATTGGCCCAGGGTCAAACGGCTAGTTAGTGTCTGAGGCTGGATTTGAGTTCAGGTCTTCCTGACTTTGGACCCCATGTTCTATCCATCATACTGCCCTTTTAATAAATAGAACTGTGCAAATTGTTATGACCCATCTCAGAAGGTACTGGATTACCTTTTATGGGATTTCTTCTTCAAACAGAGGCTAGATTTCTACTAGTTGGAGATATCAGAGAAGGGATTACTGGATAGAGTTGGGTTTGACTAGATGGCCTTCAAGATCCCTTCCTATTCTGAACTATTGTGATGAATAATTCAAAACAAAAACAGAAGAGATGTCAAAGGAAGTGGATAATTAACTTATAAATAACTGGTAAAGACAGTAAGTGCTATAGGAAGAGAGAAAGATCACTTTAGGCTAGATTAATACGCACTTATGCATTAATATAGGAAAGAGAGTCAATTGCAAAGGTGAATATTTCATAGACATTGCCCATAATGTATGCTACTATGTACACTGCTTACTAGGGCTGTTTCTGTGATGTAGTATTTATTCCTACAAGAAAAAAAGCAACATTCTTATTTGAAATTTTTAAAAATACTATTATCATGTATGTGTAACACTATTATCCTATAACAGTATATATTTATAATATCATAAAAACAGATTGTCATGTGGATTTTATATACATATATGCATACGTGCATGGTTGTGTGCATATACATATGTATATCCACATACATATGCATACAAATTGTATGTTAATACCAAGACAAAATGACATCAAGGAAATTCTTTTCATCCCCATGGTATGTTGTTCAGTGTCAATGTTTTTTTATTAACAGCTGTTGGTAGTGGCAGTAGCATCATTTCCCACTCCTTTCAAGTAGGTAACACCCTTTTTATTCCCTTCCAGGTTGAAGCCATCCTGGTCAATATTTTTGGTGGAATTGTAAACTGTGCTATCATTGCCAATGGCATTACCCGGGCCTGCCGAGAGCTTGAACTAAAGGTACCCCTAGTGGTGAGGCTTGAAGGTGAGTTTTGGATCAATTGGAATTGACATTACCCACAGTATAATTCTCTAAAGATTATTTATTAAAATTGTTAACAACAGAAGCAGATTCCAGCATGGTTTAAAAAAATGAGCTTCATCCTAATTGAATCTATAACATGGTTGTCAATTTTGTATGCTGTTCCTTTTCCTCCTCCCCTGTCTGCAACACTATCCCAACCCAACACACTCCCAAAGAATAAAAATTGCCAAGCTTTTAGTAGGTTTTTACTGTCTAAGTATTATGACACTATTATCTTCTCAAAACCACTACAGAAGGGTGGCTAGGTGGCGCAGTGGATAGAGAACTGGTCCTGGAGTCAAGAAGACCCGAGTTCAATTCTGGCCTCAGTTGACATATACTGGCTGTCACACAGCTGGGCAAGTCACTTAACCCTAATTGCCTTGTCAAAAAAAACACTAAAGAATAGACAGATCCACTAATCTTGGTTTCTTTAGATTTAAAAAAATCAGCTTTCCTCTGGCATCCTGAGAGAAGTACTTTGAGTAAGAGCCCTGCTGTCAAGTGGTACAAGGGTCAAATGCACATAGAAGAGACACTTAGACACACCTGTGGGGATTGGATAAACCTTCTTTGTTGGGGTTAGCCACTGCTTCTAATGAAAACTTTCTTTGGCCATTTGGACAGAGGCCCATAAATGAATTCCTTGGGCAATCTAGTCCCTGCCCTGGACATAGCGACTTGTCAAACTGGAAGGAGAGGGATGGAAGAGTTTCTTCTTTCAAAACTCTACCCAAAAGATTTTCTCTAGACCAGTTTTATTATATGAGTAGTATTTAGTATGTTCTTTTAATTATAATTATTATTCCAAATGTATCTTTATGGTTTGTTTGTTTTGACAACTTCTGTGTTCATGTAGTTGCTGAAGCATGTGAAGCGTGTATCCCTAGACCAAGATGATCTCATATAACATCTCCTACTCTGCGGCTCTCACCATGTCAGCTGGCTCCAGGGAGGGGAATAGTATCTGTCATAATATTGAGAAACTTTCCAACTCGGAATCTATTAGACAATTTGGTTCATCCTTATTCAGCTCATGTGATCCCATGAAGCCTTCCCTGACAAATATCTCACCCAAACCCAGAAAAGTGGATTGCTCTCTCTTTCCATTTCTTGTAACTCTGCTTATTCACTCTCCCTTATATCACAGCTATTTGTACTAGGCAGCAGCATTTATTAAGAACTTGCTGTATACATATGCATACACATAACAGTATGAGCATATACATGTAATGCTATTATTCCATAAGTGTATATTTATAACACTAATCATAACATTATGTGAAATAACAGGGAAAATGTCAAAAAAAATTCTATCAAGAGCTCAAATTCTAATGGGGAAGAAAACATGTAAATATTAATATTAAAAATAAAAACATTTATGTAGCTCCTACTATGCACCAGGCCCAATGATAGGCACTTTATGAATACAATCTCATTCGAACTTCACAACTTCCCAGGAATAAGGTGTTATTATCATTCTCATTTTACAGTGAGGGAAGTGAAGCAAATAGAGCCTAAGTGGCTGGCCCAAGGTCTCAAAACTTCTAAGTATCTATCTGCAGCTAGATTTAAACTCAAGTCTTCCTGACTCTAAGACCCAGTGTTGTATCCCCTGTACCACCTAGCTGTGCTTGTGTATATGTGTATATACGTGTATGTATATTATATGTATATGTATGTATGTATGTATGTATGCATATATGCATATGTATATAATGAAGACCTGCACAATATATAGCCTGAGCTGCACTTGGGCCAACCAAAGGATTTTGGTGGCTTGCCACTACACACTCTCTCCTGTATATCATATGACCTGCAGAAACCAACCATCACCAGTCTGTCTCTAGTTACCTTTACTTGGCAAGTGAGCTGCTAAAAATCTGTCTGTGGCCTGAAGAACTTTAGCCTATTTTAATTTGGCCCATACCCACTGCCAAGTTGTGAAGGTCTAAGCTAATGGAAGGTAATCTCAAAGGCATTAATAGCTGGGGGTAAAAGGATGGGACCTTCTGCAGAAGATGGCATTTGAGCAGTCTTAAAGAAAGTTGGGTTACTAGGTGGTGGCAGTCAGGAGAGAGAATATTCCAAGAGGAGGGAATGGCTAGGGCAAAGATACATTTTGGGAGATGGAGCATGTTGTGGAAGGAACAGCAAGTAGATGAGTAAGCCAGATCGTGGAATGTCTGGAGGGAAGAAAGTATGAGAAGACTGGAAAGGTAGAAAAGGACCTTGTTAGAAAATTAGATTGTCAAGTCCTTGAGAATAAAGTCTGAGCCATACCTACCTCAGCTTAGTGGGTCAGTTACTGCATTTAGAGTCAAAAAGAATTGGGCTTGATTCTTACCTTTGAAAATTGCCAGATTTGTGATTTTAGGCAGATCACCTCACCTCTCTGGAACTCAGTTCTCTCATTTGTGTAATAGAGATCATCCTAGTACCCAACTGATAGGGTTGATAAGCGGCTCAGGCAGGTGTCTTTATAGATATTTTGCCATAGAAGCGTTAGCCATGATGATGACAGAAAATTGGCATTTATATATTACTATAATATTTGCAAAGCACTTTATATATATATCCTTTAAGCTTCATATCAAACCTTGACATGTGTTATTATTTTACAGATCAACAAACTGAGGCAAACAGAGGTTAAGTGACTTCTCAAAGTTCACACAACTTGAAAGGACTTAAAGCAGTATTCAAACTCTGTTTTTCTTCCTCCATCATCATTATTATTTGAATCCCCAGACGTTAGTAAGGACTATCACAGAGCCTTGCATGTAATAGAAATGTCTAGTAGACATACAAGTGTTTTCTTAATTGGTATTTATTGGACACCTAACGTATGAAAAACAAAGCACTAGAAGGCATCCCTTCCCTTAAAGATTTCATATTCTGTTTGAAGAGATAACACATATGCTTATAGTTAGATGTGACATACGGCAGATGTATATATAAGAACAATATTTTAGAGTGGTTAATGATGCTGTTACTGTATCTTTCAGAACCACTGGAATCTTGAACTTAAAGTTTAATTCTACTCAACTTGCTAAATTGTATAGTTTAAATATGGAGTTTGTTAAACTATAACTACAAGAGTCCGCGGCCTCTCAAAGTTACATTAGTTTCTATGGAAAAGGTTACTAAAACTGGAGTTCTATAGAGACTGGGAATTTGAGTCATTGACAATATGACGCTTAGAGCTGGATATGCAAAAACAAAAACGAAGTGATCCGTCAAGCATTCGCAGACGTGGCAGTACAAAGTGTTCATTACGTGAATGACCTCCGCTCGAGTATGTTTTGCTCAGGCTGATATTCAAGTTACTTAGTAATATACAACATTTATGTAGCACTTTTAGAATTGCAGAGCGCTTTCCATGCATCGTCTCATTTATCTTCACGACAATCCTGTGAAATTAGTGCTACTGCTCCGCTCCTGCATTTTACAGATGAGGAAACTGAGACATACTGAGGTCACGCAACTTGCTCTGGGTGTTGCATTAGTAACAATTAATTAAAAACAATTAAGGAATTCACACTCTAATGTAATGCAGATTCCTGCCATCTTTATCCTAGTCAGCCAGCACTCCCTCGAACCCGAAAACAAAACAAAACCAAACCAAACCCACCTCACTGCTTCCTACTCCTAACATTCCCCTGGTAGGCTTTTCTCACCTCATTAGAATTGGATCAGATTGAAGAGTACAAAAAGATTTTGGGTGACTAAAAAGGCCCAAATCCAGCCTTTCTAAATGTCTCTGTGTTGTGATAACCCACACTAATACAAAGAGGAGGAGGTTGGCCTACTAAAATTCGACTTGCGCATTTGCCCAGCAAAAGTTCCATGATTGTTCCCATAAATCTAACAGATTTCTGGCCTACACAGTAAAGGCTCTTTGCCCACACACAATGTATTAGAAATGTCTTGATGAGAAAAGTTTTAATCAGTCAAATCTGGCTTGATTTAAGGGGATTTTGTGGACAAATCTTTGTTCTCAGCTGTATAATAATTACAAGCTGCTTTACCAGTGGATAAAGCAAGGATTACTCTCCTCTTTGAAAATGGTAACTTTATAATTACATGTATTTACTTGCCTTATCAGAAAAGAACTCACCAGCTGAGATTTTGGATTATTTTTATTTAAAAGGCTCATGGGTGACGTGAACAACCCCATATTGGTGGTGGCAAGGGGAGGAGGAGCGTTAACTTTCACAGATGAGGCCTCTGCCAGTGATGTGGAACAAATGTTTGGGGATAGGTTTTGCTCTTTATTTTTCCTTTTTGAAATTAAGACAAAGGCTGGGGAGAATGCCTAGGGATGTAATTTCCACTGAATCCATAATAATAGTAATAAAAGCACACCAAAAGGTATGAGAAAGCATTTTTGCCAGCTTTGCACATATGTACGGCCCTAGGTTAGCTGAGATTTGGGGTTTGAGATGGTCTATTTATGGTTTGGGGCTGAAGCTGGTTAACATCATGGAGAAGCCTCCAAAAGGAAGATGAAGCATAGGATAAGAACTAAAGATTTTCTTTTCATTAGGAATCAAAGTTTCCCCAGGTTTTCTCTTCACTACATCTGTAGCAAACTCCTTTGCTCCTATTCTGTCTAGAAAGGTTTTTTAGTTAAGAAGGGGCTTTTAATTGATGACTCTTTAGCTCCCTGAAAAGAGGTAATTGATCAGAACTCAACTTCCTTCTCATTTTCTCCCCTCCTGCCACAAAAATGAGGACCTATAAGCCTAACACATTTTGTTCAGTTGTGCCTGACTCTTTGTGACCCCATTTGGGGTTTTCTTAGCAAAGATATTGAAGTGGTTTGCTATTTTCTTCTCCAGTTCCTTTTACAGATGAGGAAACTTAAGCAGACAGGATTAAGTGACTTGCCCAGGGTTACACAGCTAGTAAGTGTGGGAAGCCAGATTTGAATTCAGGAAGATGGGTTTTCCTGACTCCAGACCTGAAATTTCACCACTGCCGAATGTATTATTCATACTCAGGGTCCCACAGCTAGTAATGGTGTGGAGGACTTGAACCCAGGTCTTCCAGACTCCAAATCTAGTACTCTATCTATTACATCAAACATATGACCTATAAACCTCCATATCCCAGATCAAGTTGTTTCTTCCTTCTGTGGTTATTTGGGTACCGTCTCATTTGTGTCCACTACTCGTTAACAAACTCTTTGAGGCCAGGGTCTCTGTATCCCAAATAGTGTCCTGGTTCCCTGAGGATGGGAGGCAGTTAGGAACGATGTGATATAATGGAAAGAACACTGGCCATAGAGTCAAAGGACTACTGCTTCCAAATCCTGACACTGGCAAGATCACCATGTGGTCTTTGGTGGGATCATTTAAAGTGACATGTGGCCTTTTGGCACCTACTGCAAACCAGGCCCTGTGTTAAACACTGGAGACATAAAGACAAAAGTGAACCTATCTGTTCCCTTTAAGGAGCTTGCACTCTACCAATGGAGGCTATATGTGTATATCTCTACCTACCTGCACACACACACGTGCGCACACACACACACATACACACACACTCACGTATATATGTATATTTTTATGTATGTGTATCTATACATATATTGATATACATATACAATACAATTAACATTTATTAAGCACCTACTATACACCAGGCACTGTATGCTAATGATATCATTAATAAAAACATAGTTCCTGCCATTGAGGAGATTATAATCTAATGAGAAGAGACACCACACAAAAGGAAGCAAGAAGGGGGTGGGGGAGGCACAAAGGGAAAACGGGACACCAGGGGGTACCAGGCACAGTAGAGGGGGTGGACCTGGTTCCATGGAATTGAAACTAGGAAGAGCAGCAGACGCAAAGTGGAGTAAGCCGAGAATCTAGCTTCTGCCATCTGTAAAGAAAGGCACTGGGAGGTTAGTACTCTACCTTTCAGGCCTTCAATCAGAGTGGAGAGGAGGCTGAGGAAGGAAATGTCAATCAAGGCTTCTCTAAGGAGCATGATGAGGACATTAGAAGTGATGAGAGGGTCATTTTGTTCCGTAGAGTTGAAACCAGGCAGAGCTGCAGGGCTGTGGGGTGTGTGTGTGTGTGCGCATGCACATGCGCACACACATGTGCATGTGTGTGTGTGTATGTGTGTATGTATGTTAGGGAAAGCTAGGTAGTGAGGCAGATAGAACACCAGACGTGGAGTGAAGAAGACCTGAATTCAAATCCAGCCTCAGATACTTACTAGCTCTGTGACTTTGGGCAAGGGACTTAACTTCTGTTTACCTCGGTCTCCCCATTTGTAAAATGGGGATGATAATCCCCAAGGTTGTTGTGAGTATCAAAAGAAAATAATTGTAAGTGCTTAACATAGTTCCTGGCACATAGTAAGTGTTATTTCCATTTGTCTGTCTATCTGTATGTACATATATGTATGTATACACAAACCAAATGAACACAAGGAAGCTTTGTATAAGAGCATGGGTTCTGGTATCAGACGTTCCGGGTTCAAACTGGGTTTCTGGTGCCTCCAACCTGTGTTAGCTTAGACAAAGCACTTAATCTGCCCAAGCCTCAAGATCCTCAACTGTAACAAAGAGGGCACTGGATTAGACGGTCCCTTCAGCTTTCTCAGCTCTAGATTGAAAATCCTACAGGCTACTTTGTCCCAGTTTTCTCAAATATGAAGTGAGGATTGGACAAGATTCCTTCTATAATCCTTTCTAGAATTCTCCTCCTGTGACTTACTTTTTCCTCAATTTCCCTACCTGTAAAATGATGGACTTAGACAAGAAAACCTCTCAAACACCCCTCTCTAACGCTATGGTTCAGTTTGTTGCTTTAAATGGTGCTGAGTTTTATATTCTCCTTCCTCCAACCTACTACCATGTTCTCTGCCCAGCAGACACTCTTTAAATCTTATTGACCAAATGATGCAATCTGCTTGTCACACTGAAGGAGTATGGGTATCATGTAGCATGGCCATTTTAGCATGGGCTTACACCTCCAGTCAACTAAAAGAGAAGCAAACTTTTCACTTGGCCCAGTTGAGAGGCTAAAAGGGATAAAGAGTCAGGAAGACCTGTGTTCAAATTCTGCCCCAAATACTTGCTAGTTCAATAATCTTGAGCAATTTGCTTAACCTCTCTTTGCTTCTGTTTCCTCCTCTGCAAAATGGACATTATAATAGCGTGGACTTCACAGGTTTGTTGTGACAATCAAATGAGACAATCTATATACAGCAGTCTTCAGCCCTTAATAGGCTACGTAAATGTTAGCAGTACTTATTATGATTAATTCCCCCAGAGTTTGAAGCTCTACAGATACATGTCACAGTGAAATGTTCCAGTCCTAAGCCCCGGTCACACTCATCAGCTGCAGTTCATCTGTGCTCCAGGAAAACCAAAGTGACTGCTGTGTCTTGGCATCTGTCAGTCAGTCGGCCACTTGTTTGATAGGCCAGATAAAAAGGGCTGCTTGAAACATTTCAGGCTCCATTTTCCCACTACATACATAAGCAAAGGCTGAACTGCAGAGGACCCTTCTGAATGGCAGGCTGGTAGCTCAACTAGACAAAAGAAAGCACAGACCAAGGAGTGCCTTTGGTCTCAGGCTGCCCCACTCTGTCATGTGTCCTGTTCAAATTTTTAAGGATGTGAGATGTTTCCTTGTGTTGTGTATGGAACTTTGCTTTGCCCCTCTCCCTCCCTCCTTCTGTCTCTCTCCCTCTCTCTCTGTCTCTCTCTCTCTCTCTCTCTGTCTCTCTCTCTCTGTATATATATATATATATATATATATATATATATATATATATATATAGATAGATAGATAGATATAGATATATAGATATATAGATATAGATATATATCCCCATCTCTTCAAAGATGAAAATCCCTCCCCTTCTACTGTTGGAGCATCTCTTTTCCTGATCCTGCCCTTGCAGCCTGTCACAGATGTCAGTGTGGATTTTGCTCCCAGGAGAAACTGGATTCTGGGCCACTGTATGTCTGCCTTCTTCTTTGCAGTGACATCTCATGGCTCCTGCCCCTAGTTGGGTTTTTGTTGTGTCTTTTTCTTCACTATTAGCCCATCTGCACCTTGCTTATTTCTCCCTCCTTCACTCTCCATGTATGTGAAAGCATACATTCTCATCATTCTGACCTTCTTATTCTTTGAAAAATGAGGAGGGCAGAGGAAAGGAACAACTTTCCCTGAAAGATGGATTTCAGTACTAACTGAAAGTCATTCCTTTCTTTGATTTCCTCACCTTCTTTGTTTTAATTATTAACATTCCATTCTGGTCTCCATCCTCTCTCTTCCCATGCTTCCCTTTCTAACATTAAAAGAGGAAAACTTGGTCCAATAAATTTCTTTTCTTTGGATTCTTATCCTATCAGCAATCAATCAATAAGAAATTATTAAAAAGTCTGTGTGCCAACATTGCATTAGTATGCCCCTGACTGGAATACCCAACTTTCTCCTCATGCATTATGATAGAATGTGTTCCATTCTTCAAAATTATACCAGAATATCTTGTATTGGGCACTTCCTACACTTAACCTTGATGCACTATGGTTTCCTCTTCTATAAAATGAGGGGATTGGAACAAATGTCCTCAAAGGTTCCTTCCACCTGGGACTCTCTGATAGTTTACTTTGGTCAGTCAATCAAACTTCTCTAGTGTTTCACCTTTCATTTGCATATAGGCAAATAGCATGAGCAGGAACACCAACTCTCAGAGTTAGGAGTGACCTCTAAGGTCATTCATTTCAAGCTGATGTGGAATCCTTTCTACAAGATTCCTAACAAATACTTATCCAGCATCCATTTGAAGGTGTCCTATTACAAGGAATCCACTACCTCCTGAGTCTTTCTGTTCCACTTTTGGATACCCTCAAACATGTGGTGTAAGTTTAGTCTTGTGATGATGATGATAATGATGATGATGATGGTGGTGGTGGTGTTGGTGGCTATATGAGGAAGCACGGGATGGTAGAGAGAGTGAGCTAGTGCTATAGCAATGAAGACCTGGGTTCTAGTACCATCTCCTATGACCTAGTGTGTAACCCTGGACAAGAAACTTCCTCTCAGTGCCCTGGGAAACTCTCCAAGACTCAAAATTGAAATCATTTACATTTCTCCATTGTTAGAGGTATTTCTGAACTGTGCAGTCAATATGCCAGTGAAATCACATTTCATATGTATTGGATAGATAGATAGAGGTGATAGAGAGATAGATAGATTAGATAGATAGATATGATAGAGAGATAAATAGATTATAGATAGAAAGATAGATAGATAGATAGATAGAGATGATAGATAGATAGACAGACAGACAGATAGATAGTAGATGGATGATAGATGTTGAGATAAAGATATGTCACTGTAAGTTTTGAAAGAACATGTGAATGTGAAATCCCATTTGAGCCTCATAATAATCCTGGAAGGTAGGTGCTATTATGATTCCAAGATGAGGCCACTTTATCCAACAGAGGATAAAGAGACTTGCTCTGAGTCAAGCGGAAGTATCTGAAGAAGGATTTGAACCCAGGTCTTCCTGACTCAGACACATACACTTAAGCCTCAAAGACAACTCAATGATCATCTAGTCCAGTTCAGTAATGTAACAGATGAGGAAACTGAGGACCAGAGAGGGGAAGGGAAATGACATAGATATAAATCAAGAGAGTCAGGGTTCAAATCCAGGTCTTCCAAGTACAAAGCCAGGGCTCACCTCTCTGCAGAGTCCAAGTCCAACCATCTATCCTTTTGGCCAGGGGACTTTTCTTTATAATCATTTTGTTTCTTCCTGACTCAGATCCCTCATGCATGTCTTGAAGCTGACAGCCCGGCACCAGGGAGTAAATGATGGCCGTGTTGCTCTGTGGGATGAGATGAGGGTGGGGAGGAATAGGAGATATAAATTCCACCTGCCATTATACCTGGTAATAATAACCAGATTCACCATGATAATTTGGTCCTGTGGCTCTCAGGGCCTCAACAAATTTATCTTATTGGAGAGAGTCTACAGATTGGCTAGAAAAGGGAAAGGTTGGAAGGTGTCTCTCCAGAAGCTTAGCTCTCACCCAAGTCTGGGCACTGACAGTAAGCATTAAAATGTAGGGATTAGAGTTCAAGAATTGAACTAAAGAAGGCCCAGCTGCTCTGGCCCAGGCACCACACTTAAAGCTATGTCTATGTACATGTAGAAGGCAGCTAATCTCAGGCCCTGCAAACAATCTGGCTGACTCCTTTCTAAACTTGTCTATATTTCCAGGCCTGAAAACACTCCATAGGACAAAATGGGACCTGGAGAGGTGACATTAACCTTTTAGAGTCTATCTTACTCTGGGGAAGTATCTCATGCTTTTTGAAAAACTAAAATATCAGATGAGGTCATAGAATTACAGATGCTTTGAGCTGAACGATACCTTTAGGATTATTTATTCCATGAATGAATTCCCAACTTTTCTTATTGCCTGTGCCCCTTGGCCTTTGGGAAATCTTTCTATAATCCCTATGCAATATGGAAAGGAACTATTTTCTAGAGGTTATCATGCTTACACACATAAGAAATAAAATGTAGCTATTTATTGCTTTGACACGTTTCCTTAATCCATTACGGTTCTACATAGCCCAGATTAGAGTGCCTGGATTTAGTCCAACCTCTTCATTTTAAAAGCGAGGAAACTGAGATCCAGTGAGATAAAATTCCTTGTAACAGAGGTTATACATGGCTGAACTGGGATTCAGACTCAGATCTTCTGATTCCAAACCTGGCATTCTTTTTTTTAATGTGTTGCATTCTCACACCATGCTACCAAACACCCATGAAATCTATTAAAAGATAAACATTTTTCGGTGGGCCAGAAGACAACCTGAGGAGACCCTTCGAAAGATTACATTTCAAACATCAAATTTTCCTAGGTATAAAATTTTTAATTTTTAAAGTAAATTACATATTTAACACATTTCTCCAAAAAGAAAATACCTTAAAGAGAAGCTCTTCAAGGTGAGCTTTAAAAAAAATTTTTTTCTCAACCCCAGCTTCGTGGCTTCTCCAAAAGATAGGTCTCCCCATTCCCTCTGAACAAGCCTGGCTTCTCATAAAAGAGAACCCCATGATTGTTTCTACTTTTATCATTCCAGCTGGGACTAATGAGAGTTAAGATCAGATTACATTAAGAAATTAATGTCGATCTCTGTTTACAGTTCTCTGACACCACCCAGTGGTAGGAGGTTAGTGGTAAATCTTTCTATCAGGAGAAGTTGGGGGTAGGGAAAGTCTTTCTTTTTGATTTAGTTTTCTCTGGCAATTGGGTATGATTTCATTTTGAAATCTGTTTCCCTTTGATTCCAAATACATTAGCATATATAAAGTGGTTAGAGAGCCGGCCAAGGGCCTCCTACTGTACGGGAACTCTCTCTAAGTCATTTGATACGAAGGAACACCTGAAACCACCTCCCCATCCCACCCCACTCAAGAGGAGCCATTAAGTATACGGGTGCATATTAACCATGTCCTGATGTTGCTTCATTAAGAGGCAAGATGACATTTAATAAATATTAGAAAGTATCGGCAAAATCATTTAAAATGGGAAGGAGATCAATTTCCATTGTAATTGTGTACATAGGCATAAACACTCTCTTTGGAGCCCTGAATTCCATGTTGGAGGTTGAAGCAGCTGCTGATGACTGGTTTCTATTCAGATGTACAAGAAAAGAAAAAAAAAGCCACCTGCCGATTATAGAAGGAACTGAATTTAAACACCCAGATCATTATGCTTTTCCTTTCCAAGCAAACAAGCATTTGCCCAAGGCATCCTGGGTCTCTCATTCTTCTCCGTTGAAATCACCGTAGCAGGTGCTGTTTCTCTTTCCCCCACTTTCATCTTGACCCCTAACTCATTTTTCCCTCCCCCACCACCATGCCCCATTGCCTTTTCATCAAACACTCTGCTTCAGAGACAGGATAACAATGACATAATAAATGGAGTTCCCAACGTAGACTCAGGGAAGCCACCTGGAGTCTAATAGATCATAGATCTAGAATTGGGATGGACTTTAGAGGTCACCTCGTTGAATCCCATCATTTTGTAGGTAGTTGAGGAAACTGAGGCATGGAGAGTTTAAATGACTTATGAAAGGTCACACAGGTATTCAGGAGCACAACTAGGGTCTGAACCCAAGTCCTTTGACTCTAGTGCACCATGATGCCTCTTAAATGTTCCTCTTACTAGCTGTGCAATCAAGGACAAGTCACTTAACCATTATGAGTCTCAGTTTCCTCATTTGTAAAATGAAGATAATAGTGCTTGAAAAAGGACCACAGATTTAGAGTAAAAAGGGACGTTAGAGGTCATCTGAGACTGCTCTTTGCTATAGACTTTATGAGGGTAGTTGTGAGAAAAGTACTTTGCAAATCTTGTGCTACAGAAATGTGTTCTTCAGCAAGGAGAAGAACCGAGGATCACCTCTGCTGTTCTCTGACTCCCTTGTTGCTGCTCTAGAAGAAAAGAACCAAGAGTCCCCCAGAAGAGCCTGCTGAAGCTAGAAAAGCAGGCACACTCCAAAAATTATCTTGTTTGTAGGGGAATTCCAACCTTCATCTTGTCATGTTGCCTACAGGCAGGCTTCACAATATTTCTTCTCACAGTTCTCAACCAAGTCTCAGAGACAAAGTTGTAAATCTCACAGAAAGTCACTCAGCTCAGACCATGCCTGCTGCCTACTCACTAATTAAGGGTGTAATTAGACTAAAACTGCAAATGGAATTAGAATTCATTTTAGCGGGGCCCAGAATTATGAAGCAATTAAATGCTTTGACATGGCAGTAAAACCATAGTAGGGTGGGGGTAGTGATAGGTAGCATTGGGAAGAGGAGACCACTGGCATTGTTTAAAGATCAGAGCTCAGTTTTCTTTTCAACAGCAGCCACACAAGAAGCTCATTCTGCTCTTGGCATTTGCCCTTTAGAACAAGAAGGCCCTGGGCAGCATGGCTGCTGCCTTTTGGAAGAGCTGCCATTTGGGGTCTCCCCTAAAGACAGGCTCGAATAATCCCAGGAGAATCCAAGGAGCTTCAGATGTGAAGGCAGCAGACTTTTACATTGGCCTTTATATTTCTGTTTTGTTTTGTTTTTCTGTTTTTAAAAAGTAGTGGCTTTGGAGTCAACATCCCTCCTTGTGTCCATTGAATTAAAACTGAAAGGAATGTCCTCAAATGCTAATAATTCATATCTTTGGGACATTTTATCATTTACAAAGACTTTACTTTGCAATTAACTATATGTCATTGGCTCCATTTTACAGATGAGGAAAGTAAGGCTTATTACAGAGATGAAGAGACTCAGGATCATAAGACCCCAAGTAGAAGCATGCATAAAGTGCTTGACTTGGTGTTGGACATACCTGAGTTCAAATCTTGCCTCAGACACTTCCTCTCTGCCTCAGTTTCCTCAGCTGTGGAATGAGGAAGTTGCACTCAATGGCCTCTAGGTTCCCTTCCAATTCTGGATCTACGAAACCCAAAGTAATGAAGTAGCTAGACCAAGTCACCCTGGAGGTAAGGAGCAGTGCAAGACTAGGATTCCAGCAGTAAATACAAAGATCAAATTGAATACAGATTCATCCCCAAAAGAGCTGGAAGGATTCTCAGAGACCATCTTGGCCAACCCCTTCTTTTACAGCTAAGGAAACTGAAGGCTAGAGTTAGGAAGGGATTTGACCAAGTGTAACAACAATGTGACTTGCAGCTACTGCGGAGGTGTGAGGCCAATAACACCAGCACCCAGGAGGGCTGCTAGCACAGGTTCTTTGATCTGCTTTTCTAAGGAAAGCAACTTTAAGGGGTTTACAATCTCACTTCAATTAAACATGCACATATCATTCACTTAGTTCAGGGGGAAAAGTCAACACCCTGAACTTCCGAGAAGATGCAAACAGAAATTACAGGCAGAAATTATATAAACAGAGCAAACAACACAAATCAGCAGACAGGGCTTCTAACTGTCTGTCTGTAGCAATACATACATAGTTACCAGAGAGAGAAGCACCAACATCTGGGTTTTCAAAGGTCCTTAATGGCTACCCAGAGTCTCGTCTACCCAAATCACATGAACACTCTTCCAGTGAGTGAGCCCCAAAGCAAAATGCTAACCTCAGAGTATATGTACACTTCTTCAGGGTCAGCAGGCATCATAAACATGTGACTCAAACTCATGTGACTTAGGCTTTCTTGTGACTCAAGCAGGTCATCAATGACTCGATTCAATCAAAGACTCTTGATACAAACAAAGGCAAGGTTCATTCAAAGGCATTTGATTGCCTTAGTGCTGAGAAGCACTTCAAAAGAAAAAAAACAGCAAAAAGTCACACTTTGCTTGCCATTACACCAAGGTAACTGCTACATCCGAGGTGGGCTTAGAACCACATTATCTCACTACAAAATCAATGATCTTTCCTTTGTGCCACACAGTGAAGAGGAGGATGTGGCCACATGTCCGGTACTGAACAGGGGAATGACAGAATGGAAGCCTCCACATAGTACTTCACCTAAATCACTCTGGGCAAATGGTGATTGGTCTGCTTTAAATACCCCGAGCAGAGCATGTGACTGTCTCGCTCAGTAATCTGGGGCAGCAGTTAAAAAAAAATTTGCCAGTTTCTGCAGGGACTCTTTATGTTAAGTATTTATTGATAGGTACATCTGTGTCCCACAAGTTCCTGGTCCTGTTCAGGTGCAGTTAAACAAACACAATCCCTAACCCAAGGAGATAATATAGTCAGAACTGTGGAGAGGCCTAAATTACACAAAGACAGCAGGACAGTGGTTCAATGATTATGCAATCAATGTTAAACCTAGTAATTAATGGGTGCATAAGTGTGCATTATAAGTGTGCATTATAGGATATGGAATTAGAGCCAGAAGGAACCTTAGAGTTCATCCAGTCCAACCTGCACGATTAGGCTTAGGAAGATGAACCCCAGGGAGGTTATGTTACTTGCTCAAATCACCCAGGAAAAAAAGTAGAAGAGTCAGGATTTGAAATTGGGACCTCTGACTCCATATCCAGTGGGCTTTCCATTGTGAAGTTAGCTGCTAATTGTGAAGAGAAAGCAAGGCGATTTGATACTTGGTTATTTCCTGTCAGGACAAATTTGAATGCAGTTGAGAAGAGAACTCCAGCTGATGTCCACCATGAGGAAAGAGGCAAAAAAAAAATCACACTTCATATCTTTTCCAAAGTTAACTATATGTTCTGTTAGCCACACGCATTGTAGTAAGATCCATTAATGTATGAAAGTAGGTTCAGAAAAGAAGTGAGCAATAAGTGGCTGTATATGCTAACTTCTTTCGTGGACATAGCCAGTCATTAATAGAAGCATACCTAAGAAAAGAAAACCTATAACTTAACTAATTCTGAATGGATCAGTTGACCAAAACACAATGAATCAAAATACACAATGCTATTCTGAGGATGCAGGGATTGCCCTGCCTTCAACCTGGTGCTTCTAGAAGGTGCTAGCCTCAGTGTAAACAGGACTGGAGGTGAGCACCATTCCACAGCAATTCAGAAAACCCTCCTCCTGCTCTGCCACATTAATGAAATGAGGCCTAGGGGATAGGAGTGACAATTGGTCATCTCTTTTAATTAATCTGATCTCATTTAACCAAGCCTTTGCCATTTGTGTGATTTTTGACAGTGTGAAATACTCTTCCCCGAAGCGTCTCTTTTCATTTACAACCTTTTTAAAAATGTGTCTGAGGGCTTTATTGCCTAGTTTTGAAGTGTTTGTCTACAAATGGGCTTCCTTTGCTTAACTAGATAAAATCCAATGATGAGATGAGTTAGATTGGATATTTCACTGGACTCCAAAGTTCCATCACATCCTGTTTGGACAATATTACTCATTAAACAAGAATGCAAAACCAATTTGCATGTTATTCAGTGTGGGGGTACTGATGCATGACTTCAGGCAATGTAGCCCAGCTGTGGGTAATAGGGACTCACAACATTAGCCCATAGGCTGTACCAGCCTGGGGGGAGAACAGCAACATTTTCCAGCTTATAGACTGGAAAGACCCAACTGCAGCAGACCTTAATGATACCTGTCACCAAGAGGACAGATTCCATGTGTGGGGGATCGGCCCATATCTACACACACACACATGCACAGGCTACAGGACACAGTTCCAGGGAGGAATTGCAGGCTCATAATACTGCCTACTTAATTCCATTAAAGACCTGGATTAAAAGTCACTCAACATTTCTGGGCTTTACTATTCTCAAATGTAAAATGAGAGGGTTCTACTAGGTCAATTTGAAAGTTCCTTCCATTATTCATTCTATAATCCTATAATCCAGGAGTTCTAAACCCCATGTCCAGTGGGTCCCGGGTTCAGGGAATCTGTGAACGTGGGTGAGAAAATGTATCCCTTTTTTGACTAACTTTTGATTTATGTATTTTGTTTTATGCATTTTAAAACATTATTCTTGGAGTGAATTGGACCCACTAGTCCCAAAGGGGCCCATGGTGCATAAAAAGTTAAGAATCCCTAATGAAATCTAAAGGCAACTAATTTCAAAGGGACAGACATCTTAGGATGGATGTCTATGAGTTTATATGCATTCACATTCAGAGGCACACTCATGCATTAGTGGCCAAGAGCAAATGAAAATGTATTTGAATTGCTGCATATCTTATATTTCATATCAGGAATTCAGGTTCGGTCAATAGTTACCAGTACTGACACCAATAATTCAGGTACAGCACATTCTCTGGGCCTTTTCTTTTACGCTTATCTACCTTGAACTGGCAGTCTAGGTCCCTAAAGCATGGCTGCTATATCTTCCCTCTGAGAGTAGCCCTAGGGATTGAGAGACGTCTTTCTAATTGTACAACTAATGAACCTCCACTGGTGGAAAATGATAAGTGTTGGAGATGTGGGAAAACTGAGACACTAAGGCACTGTTGGTGCAGTTGTGAACTGATTCAACCATTCCGGAGAACAATTTGGAACTATGCCCAAAGGGTTATAAAACTACATACCATTTGATCCTGCAATACCACTACTAGGTCTGTATCCTAAAGAGATAAAAGGGGGAGGGGGAGAACCTATTTGTACAACAATATTTGTAGCAGCTCTTTTTTTTTATGGTAGCCAAGAATTAGAAATTGAAGGGATGCCCATCAGTTGAGGAATGGCTGAACAAGCTGTGGGTATATGATTGCAATAGAATATTACTGTACTTTAAAAAATAATGAGTAGGATGATATCAGAAAAACCTGGAAAGACTTACATGAACTGATGTAGATTGAAGTGAGCAGAACCAAAACATTCTAGACAGCAAAAGCAATACTGTATAATAAAGAATTGTGAATGACTTAGCTGTTTTCCCCAATACCACCAAACTTGTATTCCAGAACCTTCCCATTGATTTCAACACCACCTTAATCAGGAATTGCATTTTAACACTCAAACTTGGTTTGGAATAAGTCTTCAGTAAGGTCTAGCATTCAGACTAACCATACAGAAGGGAAGCATCACAGAGACTTTCCCCAGACCCCCAGACCTGTACCTATTCCAGTTCTCCAACAACATGTGGCTATGGAACCCAAAACATTTTTAGAAAAAAAAAACTTTATCCATCGGGAGAGAAAATATAGCTTATGTCTTCACACTATACAGATAAAGAGTCAGTCATCTGGACATTCTCAGATATCTCTGCCTGGATGCCATCTTTCCAAAAGTGAATGTTTCTCTTCAAATCAAGAAATTTTGGTTCAATGAATGCTGACAAAAGAATTATAAGATGGTGGTGTAGAAGGGAACGTTTTTGGTCATTGATTCCAAATCCCTCATTTCATAGATGATAAAAATACTACCTGACATATAGTGCTAGCAGATATGTGGAGTACTTCACATACATTATTTTATGTCATCTTCATAGCTGCCCTGTGAGGTAGGTGCTATTATTGTGTTCATTTTACAGATGAGAAAACTGAGACTTAGAGAAGCTGTTTAACTGGCCCAAGGGTTTGAAGCAGGATTTAAATCCAGGCCTTTTGACTCTGGGTGCAGCACTCTATCCATCATGCCAACTGCCTGCCTTAATAAAACTATAAAGCTGAAAGAGATTAAGTCGATTGCCCAAAGCACTGTAGCACTTTAGAGATGGAAAGACATATACTCTGGCAGATATGTTGCTAAGGTCATCTATCTTCCTCTTCTCTAGGGACCAATGTTCAAGAAGCTCAGAATATCTTGAGTAACAGTGGCCTTCCCATTACTTCTGCCAGTGACTTGGAAGATGCTGCCAAGAAGGCTGTGGCCTGCGTTGCACCAAAGTGATGACTTTCTCCTGCTCCCTTGAGGAAAAGAAATGGCAGTCACCAAAAAGTGACCCACTTCATTGAGTTTGAGAAAATGGTTTGGGGTATTATTGAATGTGTACCTTCTAAAAAGAGAGAGGAGGAAATAATGTTTATGAATCTTAAATTAATACTTTTTTGGATAGGAAATTCTGGGAGCTTAAATACTTTCAATTTTACTTAGAATTTTTCTTTGAAATGAGTTATATTCTGTTTCTCTTTTATCTCCCAAGAAGTGAGCAGTATCTCGCTGACTAGCCAGAGTCATCTTTTTTTTTTCTCCATATGGAGAAAGATAGGAGATGTAGTGAAGAATTTGAATTTGGTCCAAACTCATTTCAGAGATAATTAGTCCAGTAAAATAAATAAAAGTCACGGACTTTAGGGTCTTTCCTTATCAAATTCCAATATGGTCCTATTTAAAGTAGAAATCTCAATCATGCTTATTAACAAAAGGGCATAGCTAAGATATCCAAATTCATCTCTCTTCCTTTTCAGAAGGTCTTTTTTATACAAGATTGGTAATTTTCATACACGTTATATACTCAAAGATGTTTTCATTCTTAATTTTTCCCACAGAAAAAAACACACTGATATCACACATGCCTTAACATAAATTATGCTGTTTACCTCATACTAATGAGAAAACCTAAAGCCTTAAAGTCACCTAGTTTTCATATGCAAAATAATAATTTCTGATTCTGGTGAAAAATCATTTTGTTAACTGCTTTCCAAGAGTGACTGAGTGATGGATCATGGTAGTTTATATGTGTAATTTACAAATGCTCTCAACTTACAATGAAATAAAGAAGAGACACAAAGAGTGTATCTTTTCTCGTAGTTCTGTCCATTTATGTGGGGGAGGGATTTGAATTGGGAGTTCTTTGAAATTTTGGTAAAAATAAGTTTTTATCTATTTCCAAATTTAAATAAAAGCCTCTGTTCTGTGAATCTTACAATCTTGTGTGAATGAATTTCCTATTTATACATTTCACTATTTTATCCTTTATCATCAAGTCACTGACCTTATCCAGAACCCATATGGAAAAAAGAAGATTTAAGAGGGCCCAATATCCACCATGATTTTTTGGGTCACTCTAGAGCAGAGGTGTCAAATATACAACCCACAAGCCATATGTGACCATATTTAAATGTAATTGGTAAGTATTTCATAAAGTACAAAGAAGGTAGGTAATATCACATTTTAAAACTAAGTCAGTATGTGGCCTGTAGGGATCCTTATATACAGATTGGTAGCTCCATTTCTATTTCAGTTTAATACCACTGTTCTGGGGAATGACAATCTTCAGACCTATCCAGAGACTTTCCAGAGAATGGATGAAGTCGTGTAAACCAGAGAGCCAAGAAGTGACCTTGGGCCAGTCATTCGAAACTCAATGTCAGGATACCTCAGGTTGCTCTTTGATATTCCCCATCATCTTAGAAATTATAGGTACCTTAAAATCACTTAATCCAACCCTCTCATTTTATAAATAAGGAAACTTCCTAAGAGTTTGAATAATTTACCCAAGATCACACAGATAGAAGATGGCATGGCCAAGATTTGAACCCAAGTCCTTTGACTGCAAGTAAAAAAAAAATACATACTTTCCAGTGATTTCAATTTCATTGCTTGATATAGTGAAAAGAGATTTTGACTTAGAATCAGGTAAAAATTTACTCGATTGTCAAGGATGTCTGCTGGTAGCATAAACAGATTGGCCCAGCTCCTTCTGGCCAAAGAAGCCCTGCTGGGAGTCATCATTTGCAATGGAAAAAATGCTGGGCTTGAAATCAGAAGGCTTTAGAATCAGTCCTAGCTTTGCCAAGTATGATCTGCGTAACCTTGAGCAAGTCACATAACGTCTCTAAGATTATGATGCCTCATCTGAAAAATAAGGGGATTACCTATAAGTTCATTTTCATTTCTAAAGGATCCTATTCCTGTTTCATACCTGAATTTTCCTCTTATTGATAGTGTATATATTTATGCATAAATAGGGAGACATATACGTGTGTATATTTCTATGAGTATATACAGATATATACACATTCACATAGTATGTACACACATATACATAACAAATGCAAAATAAATTCAAGGTAGTGTTGGAAGACAGGGCACTAGCAGCTGGAGGGGGCAGTATTGGAAAAGGCTTCAAGTAGAAGGTTGTGCCTCAACTGAGTTTTGAAGGAAACCAGAGATTAGGAGAGGTGATAAGGTAGTCCATTCCCAAAAGAGAGGGGCAGTCTGAGAAATAGGAGATAGCTTAAAAAATAGGGGGGGGATGTACAAAATTATTTAAGGCAGCTCTTTTTGTGGTGGCTAAGAATTGGACATCAAAGGGATGCCCATCAATTGGGGAATGACTAAACAAGCTGTGGTATGTGATTATAATGTAATATTATTGTGTTATAAGAAATGACAAACGGGTTGATTTCAGAAAAACCTGGAAAAACTTACATGAACTGATACACTGTGAAGTGAACAGAACCAGGAGAATACTGTACAGTTACAGCAATATTATTCAATGAAGAACTGTGAATGACTTAGTTATTCTCAGCAATATAATGATCCAAGACAATCCTAAAGGACTAATGATAAGGCATGCTATCCACCTCCAGGGAAAGAACGAATATTGCTCGATTACAGACTGAAGAATGTTATTTTTCACTTTCTTTCTTTCATTCTTTTTCTTATCTTTGAGTCTTCTTATAAAAAATGGCTAATATGGAAATGTTTACATGATTGCACATGTATAACCTATATCTGATTGCTTACCATCTCAGGGAGGGGAGATGGAAGGGAGTGAAGGAGGGATGGAACTTGGAACTTGAAACTTTTTAAAAAGCAAATGTTAAAAAATGTTTAACTTATAATTGGGGGAAGAATAAAATATATAAAAAGACCTTAGCTAAAATTTTTTTAAAAGAAAGAAAAGTAAAAGAAATAGGAGCAAATATATGGAGCAGCAAGGGGTCCAGTATGACTGAATCATAGAGTTTGTGGAGGAGAGTTGTATGTAAAAAGACTAGAAAGTTAGGAAGAGGGCTGGGTTAGAAGTTATTTCAATGGCAAATGGAGAACTTTATATTTGATACTTAGAGGCAATAGGGTGAACACAATGCAAATATATGTCAGTGTGCTTCCTAAGACATTCAAAAGTAACCAAGTAATTAAATCATAATGCCATCTTGCTTATGTTAGAGAAATCACTATTTACTATGGGTAAGTATATACTTATAAGACTAGGTGCCTTTAAAATATACTTTGAAGAATATCTGTAACTCATAGGCAGTACATGAAAAGTAAGCTCTTCCTCCCCTCTCCAGTTTTCTTTTTTCTTTTTTTTAATTTTTATTATTTTTATTTTTAGTTTACAACATTCAGTTCCACAGGCTTTGGGGTTCCAAAATTGCTCTCCCTCCCTCTCCTCCCCCCTCTCCCCCAAGACGGCATGTAATCCAATGTAGGTTCTGCATTTATCTTCACATTGAACTTCATTATGTAATAGTCCAGTTGTAAAGAAGAATTATAACCAATGGAATGAATCATGAGAATGGAGAAACAAAACCAAAAGAGAAGGGAAAAAAGAGCAAATAGTTTGCCTCCATCTGCATTCAGACTCCATAATTCTTTCTCTGGATGTGCATAGCTTTTTTCATCATGAGTCTTTTGGAACTGTCTTTGAACCTTGCATTGATGAGAGGAGTCAGGGCTATCAATGTTAGTCCTTACAGTTACCATGTGTCTGTAATCATGGATATCGATCTCCTGGTTCTGCTCCCCTCATTCAGCATCAGTTCATAAAAGTCATTCCAGGTTGTAATGGAGTCTGTCTGCTCCTCATTTCTTATAGCACAATGGTATTCCATTACATTCATATACCACAATTTGCTTAGCCGTTCCCCAATTGATGGGCATCTCCTTGATTTCCAATTCTTTGCCACCACAAAAAGAGCTGCTATAAATATTTTTGTACATACAGGTCCCTTTCCCACTTGTCTGATCTCTTTGGGATATAGCTCTAGAAGTGGTATTGTTTTGTCGAAGGGTATGCACATTTTATAGCCTTTTGGGCATAGTTCCAAACTGTTTTCCAGAATGGCTGGATCAGTTCACAACTTCACCAACAATGTAGCAATTTTCCAATTTTCCCATATCCTTTCCAACATTTATCATTTTCCTGTTTTCTCATATTAGCCAACCTGACAGGAGAGATGTGGTACCTAAGAGTTGTTTTGATTTGCATTTCTCTAATCAATGGTGATTTAGAGCATTTTTCATATGCCTATAGATATCTTTAATTTCTTCCCTCTGAAAACTGCCTGTTCATATCCTTTGACCATTTCTCAATTGGAGAATGACTTGTATTCCTATAAATTTGGTTCAGTTCCCTGTATATTTTAGATATGAGGCCTTTATCAGAGATACTAATAGTAAAGATTTTCTCCCAATTTTGTGCTTCCCTCCTAATCTTTGTTGCATGGGCTTTGTTTATACAAAACTTTTCAATTTAACATAGTCATAATTATCCACTTTGCATTTTGTAATGCTCTCTATCTCTTGTTGGCTCACGAATTCTTCCCCTTCCCATAAATCTGACAGGTAAACTATTCCTTGCTCTCCCAAATTGCTTTTAGTACCAGCCTTTATTCCTAAATCATGAACCCATTTTGACTTTATTTTGGTATACAGTGTAAGATATTGGTCTATGCCCAGTTTCTGCCCTACCATTTTCCAATTTTCCCAGCAGTTTTTGCGAAATAGTGAATTCTTAACCCAGAAGCTGGATTCTTTGGGTTTATCAAAGAGTAAATTGCTATAGTCATTGACTATTGTGTCTTGTGTACCTAATCTATTCCACTGATCCACCACTCTGTTTCTTAGCCAGTACCAAGTAGTTTTGATGACTCCCTCCCCATTTTTCAATACATCTTCTCTTCTAAAAGCCAGACTTCCCCTGTGCTTTTGGTCCGAAGACTACATCCCGAAGGACTTAACCCTTTCAGCTCTGGAATATCTTCCTGCACCCCACCTCACCCCAACCCCTAACACTCATGGTGAGTACCTTGCATGACCCATAAATCTAGGCCAGCTCCAGCCATCCTCCCCTTTTTACCCTGGCCTTCTCACTAGCCACCTTGCTACCACAGGTACACTATCCCTAACCTTCAACCCCTCTCTGTTCCAGTTTAAATAAGTCCTAATATTGCTATTTGGAAGGTTAGTATTGATCTATGGGGTCCAAAATTATCCAATCAGCAAGACTGGCATGTAGGCAGATTGCCACTGAGGCAGAGCTCCAAGCCAATAGCACTTTATTAAAGTGTCCATAGTCCCCTCTAATGAAGTAGACCTCAGATCTTCCTCACAACCTGAGATGCCCCCTGGTCCCTAGGACTTTGTTTTCATAGGGGTTGATACTGGGTTCAATACCTGTGCACTGTGGAGAGGCAACACAAAATACAAATTCCCATTGGTTAATAGACCTTGTTTTGATGTATCAATCAAAAAATTGTATATCAAAGTGGGGAGGGGTCACAAGTTGGATGAAGCATGGAACATCACCATTTTGCATTTGTTAGTATCTATGTATGTCTATCTTTGTAGTATGTCTACATGTGTATATGTGCATATAAACATGAAATATACATACACACACATGTTGTCTTCCTTCCAGGGGACTGAGTGCCCATAAGAAAGGCAAGGCAAGAGTATCTCTGGTCATTAAGTGGTCATAAGACAGTCACTTGCTCATGTTGGACAACAGAGAGTAGTCCAGAGGTACAAAAATAAGATGGGGGAGTTTCCAAAGAATCACAGCATCCCACCAATGCTAGACTTGGACATGGAACTTGAGCAAAACATGATGGAGACAATCTTTGTCAGCATTCTTGTGACTGTGGAAGTGAGCTTCATAACTTGTAAACAAAGGAGTGAACACTGGATTAAAGTTTGAAGCCTACTGTAAGATTCTACCTTATCTAATTATCCCTATATGATTAGTGTAAAATACCAAACTGATTAATACTGATTGGAATAGAGTAGGTGTCCAAATGAATCAATCATTCCTCACAAATCTACATCCTAATGGCCCAATCCACCATCCCAGTAGCTTTCCACATTAAACTATCCTCCCTTGCCCATCACTTCCCTATATGTGTTTTCTCTCCTCGTTATAATCAATCAATCAATAGGAATCCATTAAACATTTAATATGTTCTAGATAGATAAACTGCGTGAGGGTAGGAGCCATCTTCACTTCTGTGTACATATCCTTACCACTTAGCACAGTGGTTGGTGCCTAGTATTTGATGAATGCTTATACATTATTTTCATCCATTCTCGATATAAATGATCACATATAGCATTTCTATGTGTAAATGGTTCGTGCTCATCTGTCTTTTTAAAATTTAAAAAAATCAAGTTAATAAATATTTATTAAGCACTTACTATGTGCCCAAGCATTGTGCTAAGTGCTGGAGACACAAAGAAAGGCAAACAAACAATACCCTGTCCTCAAGGAATTCACAATCTGGTGGGGAAGATAACATGCAAATAACTATGTACAGACAAGATATACAGGAGAATGTGGAAGCAATGTCAGAGAGAGGGCACTCACATTAAGGAGTACTGGGAAAGGCTTCTTGTAAAAGGTAGGATTTTAGCTGATATTTCAGGGAAGCCAGGAGGTAGAGATGAGGAGAAAAAGCTTTCCAGTCATGCTAGACAGCCAGTGAAAATGCACATTCAGGAAATGGAATGTCTTGTGTTAGAAACAGCAAGGAGACCAGTGTAACCGTATCATGTGTGTGAAGGGGGCAGGGGGGGGAGGGAGGAAAGTGGAGAGATAGGAAAAGATAGATAGATAGACAGATAGATAGATAGATAGATAGATAGATAGACAGTTATCAGTCTATGATCTCTCTCTCTGTCTCTCTGTCTCTGTCTCTGTCTCTCTCTCCCCCTTTCTCCTCATGTATGTGTATATAGATATAGAGTGATAGATATAGATACATGATGCATGCAAACATACATGGAGGGGAGTGATATTCAACAACTAACACAGTATCTTTCATATGTACATATGAAACACACTACATTTATACAGTGTCCCAAAAGTCATAGTGCAATTTTAATGTTAAAGCTAAAACTACATTAAAAACTTTTGAGACACTCTGTATATATTATATCTGCAAGTATACATGCATGCAGATCCTATATGTCTATCTTTCTATCTATCTAATCCAATAATAGTAGCTAACATTTATATAGTGCTTACTACATGCCAGGCCTTCTGCTAAATACTTTATAATTACTATCTCATTTAATCTTCATGATAACTTTGGGAGGTAGGTGCTTTAAAACCTATCTGTCTATCTATATCATTTATCTATCTATCATCTATCCATCCATCATCCCATCCATTCATCTGTCTATCTGTCTATCATGTATCTATCTATCTAAAAATATGCAATGTATCCTAGTGAATAAAGAGCCTTCATCAGTGCCAGAAAGATCTGGATTCAAACAAGGCCACTGGCCATACTGACTGTGTAACCCTGGGGATATAGTAAGTCACTCAACCTCTCAGTACCTTCAGGCAATTCTCTATGACTATCAGTTGCAGAATAGTTGGAGATTTGCCTTTGCAGAAAGAGTTTCCTCAAGTGTTCCTATAAAAATCAAATCACACAGCCAGTCCTATTCCATACATAAAGATAGATGTATACATAGACGTTGACACTGACATTAACATTAGCTTTGGTATTGACATTTATATATGTTTAGTCTAGACTTATGATTAGGTTGATTTCATTAGCATGTGCAACTCCCTATTTAGACAATCCCTCAACAAATGCTGAGCACAATATCTTTATAATTTAGTAGAATTACTGCGAACAAAAAAAATTCATTACCCTGCTGTCAACCCAGGAAGCAGTCTCTTCAGGGTTAGCTATGCTAATTCCCAGATAACAGCTACACAGTCATCACTGGGCCAAAATTCAAACCTTCCCCCTGCCACCTTGTTTGCATTTAATAGAACATGCTTTTCATTAACAGAACCTTCAACAACCCCAAGTCACCTCCATTGCCAATGAAATATTGGCATTAGACTTAAATGAAAGATTTTTTTTTCATGTTGGACCTCTACATAATGCTGCCAAAATGACTAACTATTATAGGAGAGAGGAAGAGGAACAGTGGGGATTCAGTCTTTTTTGGTTTGATTCTTTTAGGGGGCTGAGATATGGGATAATTTCTAGAACACCCTGTGTGGAAACTCCCTACAGTGATGAAGATGAGAAGCTCTTCTGCTGATTAGTGCCTGGACACTGAGAGGTTTAGTGACTTGCTGAAAGTCACATAACCTATGTTTTCAGAGGCTGAATTTGAGCCCAGATACTCCTGACTCCAAGGCCACTCTTTTGCCCATGATGCCAGATTGATTCTTTCCCCCCCATAGAGAAATGAAAACAGTTCAATTGTATTCAAATTGTCATCATGTGAACCCAGTCTTTGACTAAGCCTGAGCACACAACTCCCAATGACCTCGGTTCATTCACATGGATCTTTGAGGACCGCATTTGTATCTGATGATTTCTTTTAAAAATAATGACGCTTGATTGAATCGAACCTTTTCTTTTATTTATTTCCAATGTGTTGAATCTTTATAGAGAAAGAGGACAACAGGGAATTATTTGCATTTTATGAGATTGGGAAAACCAAAAGCTTTTCTCATGGCCTAAGCTACCCTCGGAACATTTGGCACACAAGTTTCTCCTCCCCCAAATCCTAACAATCCTCAAATATTGACACTTAGGGGAATACATGGGGAGTATAAACTATAGGTTGTAGCCTTAAGAATCTTATTATCTAGTCCTGTTCCCCGCCATTAAAGGAGCCATGCCACTTCCCATCATGGTTTCTGTGCAAAAATAGTTAATAGTATTTTCCAGTCTACGGATTTCTGATTTTACCAAAATCTTTCAGGTCCATTGGCAATGCCACTTATCCCTTTAAGCTGTTTTTCACATGTACAGATGAGTTACTAACTCAGTTGGCTCAATACTGCTTGAGTCATTCAAATATTTGACCGACAGTTCATTTCTTTGAGTAGTGTCCATTTAAGTAGTTCCCAATAGAGGCAGATCGATAGTGTCCGTATTCCTGTTAAAATTTCAAATCTTCTTAGTGGCACAGTAAAGACACTACTGGGTGTGGAGTCAGGAAGACCCTAATTCAATTTCAGCCTCAGACACTTACCAGCTGTTAAGGCAAGTCACTTTACCAATGTTTGGCTCAGTTTTTTCCACTATAAAATGGAGATGGTGATAGCACCTACCTCCCCAGGTTGTTGTGAAGATTAAATGAGATGATATGTGTAAAGTGCTTGTTTCAGTATCTGGCACATAGTGTTACATAAATGTTAGCTATCATAATTTTTATCTTTCTCCTGTTTTAATCTTTTTCATGTTTCATTTTTAAGATTTTTAAAGTTTTATTAGTTAAAACTAGGAGATCTGACCATAGAACTAGAAGTAACTTCAGGTAACTATGGGAGGTCCAGAGAGGGTAGTCTGTGTAGTCTGATATGGTCAGAGTTCTCGAGCTGGAAAGGACATCAAAGACCATCATCTAGCCTAACACCTCCACTGTTCAGATGAGGAAGCTGAAGGAACTCCAAGGAGCTGACGTGTGTCAAAGGCCGCATAGGTGATCAACAGCAGAGCTGAGATTTGAAACTGGATTATCTCATCCCAACCCCAGATATATTCTCCTTTAATGCCACTCCCCCCCAAAAAGATAAACAAATCCATTATCTGTGTTTTTTTTCTTCACAGAGTATATGTTCTGTATAACCTCTTTCATTTTTCCTCTAGGAAGAAAAAGTCATCAAGATAAGGAATAGTGTAGTAGATGAGAGCCAGCCTTAGTCCCACAAAGACCTAGCTTTTTCTTGTCTGAATCTGGACTATAATTACTTTGGTAGAAGGACTTCTCTTATTAAGGAGTTCCCTACATTAATGAAATCCAAGGTACTATTCTTTCTCTGATCCTGATTTTATAAAGGCTTTAATTTTGTTTGTTTTTTTTAAAGGGGAGATAGTACCATTTCTCAATCATTTGTAAACATTTGTATTTATATGTTTGTGAAAGTTTGTAAGAAAAGATGTATCATTCAAGATCAGCTTTTGGGTAAGAAAACATAAATGATGTCAGCAAGGAAAGCTGAAATTAAAAAAAAAACTATATCCTTACCCAGCTGATACCTCTAGATACATAAAAATGCCCTGTTGCCAGAAAGATGACATTGACAGATTATCTGTTACTGAACCCAGGAAAGGCGGGCTCAGAGGCATCAAGTGTGTAAGGCTTTGCATTATAGCAGGGACAGAATGAAGAGGAGGGAAATGTGATCTTTGATCCTTCCATTTTAAGCAGGGTGAGAAATTACCAGACCACAAAAGGCCAATTGGCTGAAGAAGCCTGTTGACTTTTTGTTAATTTGACTGTGCCCTTTAATCTTTGCCAGTAGGGCCTGAAAATGGCCTGTTTTAACATATGTTCTTAACATATTTATGAATGTCTTCAGCCAAAACCGTGTTAAGACTGTGAACATTATACTTCCAAGAGAGTATCGTGGCCAATTTTAGAGGTTTTGGTCCATATCTATGATGCTAGTGATGTGAGGAGTTCTCAGTTCAGGAAACTCCCTCTACCAATGCAAGTCATCATAAGCCCTGAAATGGCTGGTCTTAGAGAGTGGCCTGGGGCACTGATAGTCAATCAATTAAGCATTTTCTAATTACTTACTATGTGGTAAGTTCTGGGGGTAAACAAGAAAGGCAAAAACCATCCCTGCCCTCAAAGACCTGATATTATAATGAAGTTTAAATGACTTGCCCAGGGTCACAATGCAGTTTGTAAATATGTATATATATGAATATTTATATATACATATATGTAAATATGCATATGTGAACTATTAATATTATGCTGTAAAACATAAAGCCCAACATAAACATGAATCATGATTAGGATTGAATTTGTGCATTGCTTTTCACTTTTTAACGACCATTACTATCTATGATCTCATTTGACCATAACTGTATCCCTGTGGCTGAGTATTACAGGTACCATTACACCCATTTTGTAGGTGAGAAATCCTAGACACTGAAACATTAGGTGATTGGTGATCAGTAACAGAAACATTTAGCTACAGATCCAGTCCAAGAACTCAAGTGATCACCATTGCCTTAACAACACGGACCTGGGGAAACACGGCTGTTTCCAGGCCTTCAGGTTCACTGTAAAAGCAAAATGAGTAGAAGCAATTTGGAAGGAACTCTAATTTAGCTGGATCATTCCCAGGAACTTTTTTAGGCGGGGAGGGAGGAGACTGATATTAATATAATAGCGAGCATTTACAAAGTACCTTAAGGTTTTACCAAGTGCTTATTGTTAGCATTACTTATTAAATGGTTAATGAAAGATAATTTAAATCATCAATTATATTCATAAGTATTGATAATTAAATCAATCATAATAAAAGCATTATGTAGTAGCTTAAGGTTTGCAAAGCATTTTTCAAAGATTACCTCATTTAAGCCTTACAAGAATTTGGGGAGATAGGTACTATTATTATCTTCATTTTATAGCTAGAGAAACTGAGGAAGTCAGAGGTCAACTGAATTCCCATGGTCACATAGTATCTGAGACAGGATGTGAACTCAGCTCTTCCTGACTCCGGATCCAGTATGCTAGCTGCTGCATGGGTACTCTGATTTTGATCCAGTATGGTACTCAACCTATCTCATCCTTGACCTTGCTTTGGGCCCAGACACTAATTTAGGCCCAGCCCTTCTCAAAGGTAGTTTGCCTTCCTATGACTGAGCTACGGTCTAATGGATAGACCTCTTTCTGACTCTTCTGGAATATGGCTGATTTCCAAGTCTCTGTGCCCCAAGAACTTCTGACACTATCACCATTCTTCTGCCTTGTTTCCTCCATTAATGTAGTACTAGAAGAAACCTTAAAGATCATCCTAACCTCACTTCACAGAAGAGAAACTGCAGCTCGAAGCACCTCAGTAACTACGTGACAGGAAGGTGGGCCACAAGTACTGAATAAGCAAACACTTTGTGCCAAGTGCTGGGGATACAAATTTGAGCAAAAGGAAAGATAGCTCCAGTTCTCAAGGGGCTTACATTCTAATTGGTTGGTTGTTGTCCTTCTCTAAGGGGACCAAAATGACATCACTATGTGAGAGTCAAGTTACAATGCGTCTGGCTGTGGCTGATCTGACCAATACCAGCTCAGAATGCTCTACCACAAGTGAGGCACAAATAGTCCATGTGTCCATTTGGGGAGGATTCTCTACATGTACACATTTCTCATTTCGGCTACTTCAATTCTCCTTTGCTCATAGAGTACAACACCTTCTCTGATGTGGGCAGGGCATGCTGGGTAGTCCTGTGACTGTGTCTTCCATGTCACACAATCAATTCCAAAGTTCTTAAAAGACTCCTTGAGAGTGTATCACTTCTTCTGACCACTGTGTGAGCATTTGTCCTGTGTGAGTTCTCCGTAACATAGTCTTTTAGCAAGCATATGTTTGGCATTCATTTTCCCAGTCACAAATGGAGTGAAACAAGGCCGTGTGCTTGCTCCCATACTTTTTAGCATGATATTTTTAGCCATGTTGTCAAACACGTTCAATGGGGATGAATAGAGCATCAAGGTCAGTTACCGCACTGATGGTGAATTCTTCAACTTGAAGAGGTTACAAGCCAAGACCAAAGTGGAGGGAGTGTTGGTGCATGATGTTTTTATTCGCAGATGATTGTGCACTCAATGCAGCTTCTGAACCTGAGATGTAACATTCAAATAGGGAAAGATGACACACAAAAGGGAGCTGAAAATTGGGAGAGGACTGGGAGCAAGGGGCCTCCTCAGTGACTCAATGGTTAAGTTCAGAAAGTCAGAAGCAAAGCTAGGAAAGCAATAAAACATGGTCAGTCTGGGTCTATCCCCAAAACTGAGGCCTCAAAATGAATACACCAATAGGACAAAGGGGCCTTCTGTGGCATTTGTATGCTCTACGGTGAGAAGGCAACTAAGTACCATTGTTTACTTTGAACAAGGACTGGTATTCACTAAAAGACTTTCTCATTGGAGGTATAATTGTGAATAAATAGGGTTACTTAGGTACTTTACTTTTACGAAACACTTTTATTTATAAGGGCAAGACTTGTCTTTTATTCCTTGGTCCTCTGAATAAAAATCTGAGAAATGAGAGAGTTGGGCTAGATGCTTCTAAGGTCTTCCTTATCTATTATCTATTTCAACCAGCTCATCCCCCACCCCAATAACTTCATAGTCCCAGAGAGCCAAAGGATTGTAAGGAATCACCCAAGGTCACACAGGTAGGAAGTGGACCCAGGTCATCTAAAGTACAAGATGAACTTTCTTCTCACTGACACACACTTGGACCCAAATGTGGGTGTTGGTTCTCAAGGCTGTGCATGGGCTCTCTCTGATTTAGGGAAGATTCGTTAATATTTGAGAAACGCAAAGCTCTTCTGACAAAAAATGTTGGGAATTTTCAAGTACAAAACTATGCCTGAGACCATTCTGATTTATCATGCCCTTTTAAAAGTTCTTTTTAATTATGTATCTTAATTTTTTATTGTCTTCCTAAAAGATTGATAGTTTTCTGCTTCTTTCCCCCTATTCATTTGAACAAGAATCATTTAAATTTCTATTAAAATTTCAGAAAGGAATACAATTTGCATAGAGACACTGGAATCAATGAGCCTTCAGAATAGTGCTCATTGATTTTGTAAATGTCATTTCAGAAGCTCTAGAATGTGTCCCAAAGTGCCATTTTTATTTTACAATTTTCTCAGTTGCTTTTTCTCAAAAATGCACCCTCAAAAAGTATTTATTCAAATATTATAATGGATGTAAATAGATATTATGTAAATGGTTTGGTTTTTTATGTGCTATGGTGTTTTTAGAATCATCTTAGCTTTCAAGATTCCATCCCTCATGTTCCATAAGTCAACACCAAGATGTGGTTAGTCATAGGATATGCCAGAAGGGGGATACGTAGGATTTGACACTTTGAATAACCATTTGCTATGTGCCAGACACTGTTCCAGGTGATGAGAATACGACCCCCCAAATCAAACAGCTCTTGCCCTCAGGGGGCTTACATTCTATTGTATTGTACATTCTATTACATCATATTGACATAAAGACACCTGCTCTGGAATTTATTGTCCTAGAGAGAAACACCTGAAATATTGAGATGACCAGTGATTTTCCTAGGGTCTCACAGGAAGTATGTTTCACTTCCAGGACTTCAACCTAAGCTTATTAGCTCTGAAGCTAGAATTTTTTCCACAATGCCATGGAGAGGAGACACCAGAAATAGAACTGATCATAAGGGTCTGTGTAGAAAGTGGTACTTGAGCTGAGCGTTGAATGAAACCAGGGTTCTGAAGAATGAGAAGAAACAGGAGGAGGTGAAGGAGACAGAGAAGGAAATAGAGATATAGAAGGAGAAACAGCTGGGAAAAACAAAGAGGGAGGAAGATAAATCTGAGGTTTTTTAATATTCTCAATTGCCACTGATAAATCAAAAAGAGTGAAGCTTGGGAAAAGGCCACAGGATTGGTGAGTTAAGAGGATATTGGAGTCAACAGCCTCAAAGTTGGGAACTTGGGAGATGCTGCAGTCAAGGTACAAATGTACCATCATATTAAACTTGATGACCAAAGATATGCCTGTGGACTTCTATAGGTTGAAGACCACTTACTATATATGTCTATATCCATATCTATATCTATATCTATATCTATATCTATATCTATATCTATATCTATATCTATATCTATATCTATATCTATATCTATATATATGATGGAAGAGAGAAGCAATGAAATAAACTTTTCTATCATTCTGGAACATCTGGATATAGTTTGGAGTAGTTTGAGGATGACATAGAGGATTCATTTCTCTTGAGCCACACAAAGACAATGACCATATATCCAGGGCACTTCCTTCCTTTGGGGAGTTTTCTGAATCTCCCTAAGGAAGTCAGTCAATGGTTCCACAGGACACTAGGATGTATATTTTCTCAATAGGGGAATGCAATCAATAACTGAGACACCATGTGTTCAATTGAATTCAGCCAACATAAATACTATATACAAAGCACTGTGCTATACCCTGGAGAAACAAAGATAAAAATAATATAATCCTTGTCACTGAGAAACTTATAATTTTATGTAACATATGTACACCTGTGAGGTCAATGGGGAATAAGATCTTCCCCTCCCATCAATAGGCCTCATGGGGAGCCCATTAAGAGAAGCTGGCTTGCTTGTAGGAAGGCTTACACAGCTTTTGTTAATTTCTAATTAGGCACTGAATGGGGAGGGTCTGGGCTCTGAGCCTATTAGCTGAAAGAGTAAATAATCTGAGAGGTGAGCTTTTGCTTTGGGGGCTTGTTTACAAGAAGGATCTTGTGATTCCCTGGTCAAGACACTGGAAAGGGTCTCTAGGTCCAGTGGTGAATGTAAAATATATATATAGCAATATTGCTTTGATTCAGGCAGTAGAGCCTTGTTCTGTTGGTCTTTGTTTCTCTTCTCTGTATTTCCTCTGTTTGTATTTTATGTAATTAAAGAAGATCATTGACCTCTTTTAAGATGCTTTCCTTAGTAAAGCAGCTAAAAGAATCTGCACTAGTAGCCATCCTGGGCGTGCCAGTGTGGTTGTCATTATAACACCCTCCGTTCAGCTGTCAGTCATCTTCCTAAAATGTAAATCTGCCCATGGCACTCATCTACTCAGTAAACTCCAGGGGCTCAATTTCACCTCTGGGATCAAATATAAATCCCTCTGTTTGGTCTTCAAAGCGCATCATTGCTTGGCCCTTTCCTATCTTTCCAGTCTTCTTACATATTTGCCCCCCATGTACTCTGCTATCTAATGACACTGTCCTCCATCACTCAATTCTGAGCATTTTCACTAGCTATCTCCACTGCCTGGAATTCTGTCCCTCTTCATTTATACCTCTTGGATTCCTTCAAGTCCCAGATGAAATACCACCTTCTAGAAGATGCCTTTCCTGACCCCTCCTATCTTTAATGCTAGTGCTTTCTCTTTGTTGATTATCTTCCATTTCTCCTATATACCTAATGTCCCCAAAGTCTTACTGGAGCCTTAAAATTTAATAGGTTTGAACTTGTTTGTATGTAGTTATTCATATATCTTACCCAATTAGACTGTGTAGTGCTTGGCAGGAGGGACTGTCTTTTTGCCTTTCTTTGCACCCTGAGTGCTTAGCACAACACCTGGTACATAGTAGGCATTTAATAAATATTTATTAACCAACAGACAAATAAGATGCTAGGTAGAAAGTGAGAAGCAAAGGAGGGATCTACACAAGGTTGTTTAGACAATGTTAAGGAGGGTGAGAGTCCTTTCAGTGAGGTGTGTCGGGGATGGTTTCATGGAAGAGCTGGCACCCAAGTGGCCTTGAAAGAAGAAAAGAGTTTTAACAGTGGTGAAGAAAGAAGACATTCTAGGAATGGGAAAATAGCATGAACGGATTCTTGTTGGCAGGAGGGGGCAGGGTAAGATAGTGGAACAGTGGGAAGTTCACTTTGGTTGAAACATACCATTTTTTTAAGAGGTAATGATGTGATCATCAAATGAGATCTTATACATCAACGTGTTTTGCAAACCTTACAAAGACATAGAAATGCCATCTCCTCTGATTATAAATTAAGCTAGAGAGATTTGTTGGAGGCAGACTGTAGAAGGCCTCAAATTCCAAAGACAGAAATTTTGCCCAAAGGAGGGAACTCATGATACCCATACCAGTTTGGGGGAATATACGTTTTACTCATGGCCACATCCCTAGCAGAGACCCCAGGGCTTTAATAATTGGTGACCTTTCACAGACCATATTCAGTCATTGGGGAGGCAGTTTGTCTCACCAAGCAGATTGAGAGCCTTGAAGCAGGGAGTGGTTGGCATTTAGGGGCAATATGTGGAGATTAATTTTTCCATGAAGTTGATGATGAAAGGAAACTATAATCATATGGTAACCTGTTGGCATGACAGTGTTGAGGAAGGGATTTTTAATGGCAAAGGAGATATGAGGATGTTGTCACAGACAGGAAGGAGCCAGTTAGAAAGGAGAGTTTGGATACATGAGTGTATCTCCTGTGTCCAGGACCATCTCGTGATGCAAGCTGATTCCTCTGCTGGAATGCCCTCCCTCTTCACCTCCGCCTCTTAGCATCGCCAGTTTCCTTCAAAGCTCAAGTCCCATTTCCTACCTGAGCCCCACCATGGCTAGTGCTCTCCCTTCTCCTACAGTACCTGGCATATATTTTGTATTTACCTATCTGGATGCACGTCAACCCCACCAGAATGTAGGCCTCCTGAGATAAAAGGTAATTTTGGTTCTCTTTGTGCCTCAGCACCGACAACAGTATCCAACATATAAAGTAAATTGGAGATGCTTAAAAATGAATGAATGACAAAGAGTCCAGGTTTTTTTCTTACCCTCTTGACTCAGAGCCCCCACCCTGGAAAGCTGAAATGGTATATGGGTGTTAATTTCAGTGTACCCAAATCAATTGCCCCTTGCAAGCAGACATTTCACAGCATTGCTGGAGAAACTTTATGAAATGGAGGGGGAAAACAGAAGACCCCTTTCTTCCAGGGCTAGCCAACTCCTGACAATCTGAGATTCCTTTTCATTTATTTGTAATTCTAGTGGGCATATTACAAACCATGTCCAAATGATGTGTGTTGCTTTTTCATCTGCCTTTTAGCCCCGTTATCCTGTAGCATTATTTGCTTCACTAAGTAACCCCCTAAATTTGACTGCTTTGTATCTACCATTTCCACTTCTGACAATATTCCTTGTCAAAAGGATGATTTAGCAACTCAGAGAATCTTAGAGTTAGAAAGGTCCTTTAAGACTATCTGGCCCAATCTTCTCCTTTATTAGACCCAGAAGGGAGATGCCAGCTTTCATTTGAATTTTCACCACGAGAGTAGCTTGTATAACAAAGACTAAAAATTTCGTTTTGATAGGAGTGTGGGATCTGGAGCTAGAAGAAGCCTTAGAGGTCATTGAGGCCAACATCATCATTTTGCAGATAAGGAAACTGAGGCACTGGCAGAGGAAACATCTTGTCCAAAGTAACGGAGCTAGAATCTGACCTCAGGTCCTCTGACTCCAAATTAAGCATTCCTTCAACTACTCACGTCCTTTAACAAGTACAAAGAACTACCATTTTCTTGCCCGTGTCCGGAGTACTAAGATAGTCTTAGAAATGCCTTTTGGGATACTCCTATGCCATAATTTAGCCAATTGTACACATCAGAATATGGGCAGCTAGGTGGTATTGTGGATAGAGCACCAGGCCTGGAATTAGGAAGACTCATCTTACTGAGTTCAAATCTAGCCTTAGATATTTCCTAGCTGGTGATCCTAGGGGAGTCACTTAACCTTGTTTGCCTCAGTTTCTTCATCTGTAAAGCGAGCTGGAGATGGAAATGGCAAATCATTCTAGTATCTTTGCTAAGAAAACCCCAAATGGGGTCATGAAGAGTCATACACAATTAAAATATGACTGAAATGAATGACACATCAGAATGCCAAAACTTTTTTGAGCTGTAAGGAACCTCAGCAGCTGCCTAGTCCAATCCATACCAGAAAAGAATTCTCCACTCTAATGATGTGGTTATCTAGCCACTACCAGAAGACCTCCTACAAAAGGAAATTCACCAACTTTCTGGAGCAGTCTGTTCCACTTCTGGACATCTCTCATTATTAGGAAGTTTCTTCCTAATGTTGAGGCTAAAGTCTTCTCTTTGCAACTTCCACTCGAGACTGCATATGCTTAATTCATCCATTGAATTTGAATTTGATTAATTTCTTTAAGGTTACTCATTTATTGACTTATTTCTGCAGATTAGCCCCAATCCTTTGATTTAATTCAAGATTTTTTTTCAATTATAAAGAACAATATTAGAAACAAGGAATCAAGAAATATTGCATTAATATTCTGTCCACTGAAGTTAGTCACCTCTTGGAAGAGAGAGACTTTCATCACATGTATTCTTGAAACATGTCACAGACTATGATGTTGTTTTAAGAGAGATAGCAGGATGTGTCCTTGGCAGGATTTCTACACTCAAGTTGATGTCTGGGTATTATAATTAATTCCACTTGGGAACCTGAGATAGTTGGAGAGAAAATAAAACTTTAGTAATATCCTGGCCCTTTCTATGCCTCATATAAGAGTTAGAGTCAGGCTCATTTGAAGTATGCTAGGTTTCTCCACTCCTTCCCCCTCCTCTTCTCTTCCTTTCTCTCTTTTCCTTTCCCCTCCCCTCTCCTCCTTTCTCCCCCTCTTCCCCTCCTTCCCTCCCCTCCTCCGCTCTCCTCTTCCTTGTAATAGCACTACCACTCTCTTAGACACATGCTCACAATTTCAGAATATCTTTGACTAGTCTCATTCTACATCTGTAATGTTTTCTGTACCTTTTCTCTGCCTTTCTATTCTTGCCTCCACTGCCCTAGTTCTGATTCATTTTGCTGCTGTCTTGGAATATTGCAATAGGTCCCTAACTCCACTTTCTCTGTCCTCTAAACTGTCTCATAAACTATGTCAACATTCATATTGAACAACATGATCAGGTTACTCAACTACTTACAAACCTTCTTTAGCTCCCTACTGCCCATGAAGTTAAAACTAATGTTCAAGAGTATCCATTTTGGGTCCCGGCTTATCTTTCCAGCTTGATCTTGTCATTCTGTGCTACAGCCAAATGATTACTCAATTTTTCCTGTGTTGTTCCCTACATAGAGCTGAGTTCTGAGGTATCTTCCATGCTCTTCAGCCTCCAAGTTCATGATTTTCCAACTGCCTGGAATACCTCCCCATAACTTCCACCAGGCAGAACATATCCAAGGTTTCTGCCCCATGAAAGCCCTTCACATATTTGAAGAGAGTATGGAATTCCATCCAAGTATTCTTTAGGCTAACATTTCTATGCACATATGGAGTGATTTTAGCTCCTTCATCATCCTGGTGGCCCTCCTGTGGAAGTGCTCTGGAGCCTCAGTGTCGCATCCCTGAAAAAGACAAATTGCTATTAATCCATTCTAGCCCAGACACGACAGAACGAGTGTGTCACAGCCCCCCCATGTTGGCTACCGCGCCCCTTATGACCCCATGAACCCTTCTGGCTGCAGTCACATTACCTCACTAAATGTCATAGGTCATTTTCACACAATCTGATTTTTCTAGCTCCAAGTTCCCTTCCTGCATTGCATAATTCATATGCCTAATATAACACTTAATGTATTCTATCTTATACTCTGGTAACTCCTCATCTTAGTCAATCAATAAGCATTTATTATTAAGTGCCTACTACATGCCAGGCATTTTGCTAGGAACTGGGGATACAAATACAAAGAATAAAACAATCTCTACTTATAAGAAATTTACATTCAAATCTAGACTCAAATTCTAATTGCCGTACTATTAATAGATGGTGTTTATTGGCATTTTGTTTGGCCAAGTACAGTACATATATCAGGAACATGAGATTCAGAAAGGTTATGTAATTTGTCTGTGGTCACACAACTTATAAAATATGAAGGTGTGATTTGAACCCAGGTCTTCCTGCCTCCAGGTACACACTCTATCAACCACAGTGTGCTGTCTCTACAGCTCTGGCTTCTACTCTCAGCTGAGCAAACCATGCCTTCCTTTAGTCAGACACAGTTTTCAAATATCCACTCAAAATGTGGTCCATTTGATGCTTTGACCTCATTTCATGGGAAATCACCCAAAAACATTCCTGTTTTTTTTTTTATACCAGTTCTCTTCTGGTGAGGGCCGTTGTACCTCACATAACCCCCATTCTACCATATCTGCAAATGAGACTTATATGATTCACAGTTTCCATTTCCCTTCCTAGGCTGCGAGATTTTGCATTTAATGTACATCAAGCATGCTTGTGAGCTCAGAGTGATTTATACACCATGCATTAACTAAGCTTCCAACTACCCCTTTGAGATAGTTACGTATTACGATAGATGGGCAGAGAGAGATCTGTAATAGAAAAGTATAATTACCATTTGTAGGTATAGCAAGAGAGGCATCAAGAGGGACTGGAGTAATTTTGCACACATCCCAGAACAAGTACACGACCTAGCAACAGGACCCAAGAGGCCAGAAGACTGGGCTTGGCTTTATCAGAACTCTGCTCCCTTCTGTTTTCCTAAGAAAATCACCTACCTATTGACGGGTAAACTCAAAAATAAGAAAACTAGACTGTTGAGTGCTGCCTTTTCCAAATACAAGCAATCCTAGGGGCTTGAGGAGTTGTGTTCTGAAGGAATAAGGGAGAAAAAAGAAAGGCGCCTTTGCATCGCCCACTCCAATGGGACCAGAAGCAATAATGCAAGATGGTTTCGTCAATGAGTGGAGCTAAAAAGGCCTTTTGGTTTCCGTCATCTTGTATGTCTCAATATATGGCAAGGAAAAAATCATTACCAGAATATACGGCTCCAATTTCAGTGAATGTTATGAAGAACAGTGAAGTTGTGTGTACTTAAAGCAAGAAGCCAAAGACTCAAATGGGAATGAAATTGGTCTGTGAGTACAAGGGGACTGTGAAGGCCCAGAGAAGCTGGATGGATTTGTTGTAGTGATTGTGGCTGTGGTTGTTGTTTGTTTTTGTTTTCATTAAGGGTTTTTATTTTTTTTGCTAGAGGCACCCTGATAAACGGCTTGAACTAATGAACAAATATTTCTAAACAGTAAACAAAAACATTTTGAATGTAAATATTTTACTTCAGAAGTTCTGGCATTTATGGTCAGCAGCCTGTTCATATAGAGTTAGGCTATAGAGTGAGCAATTTGGTACAGCAGCAAAAAAGGACTTGATTTAAAGCAAAGGAACTTGGGTTCAAATCCACATTCTGTTACTGACCACCTGTGTGACCTTTCAGGAGCAGAGAAAAGGCAGTGAGGTAGCAGAGTGGGTGGCGTGTTGGATTTGCAATCAGGAAGACCTTGAGTTTGAATTCTGCCTCAGATGGACTAGCTGTGTGATCCTGCTCAAGTCACTTAACTCCCTCAACCTCTGTTTTCTCATCTATAAAACGGCAGTGATATTAGCACCTACCTTGCAGGGTTGCGCTATTAGAATGTGAGCCCCTTGAAGGCAGGGACTGTCTTCTTCGCTGCATCTGTGTTCCCAGGATTTAACACAGTGTGGTGAGTGCTCTGGCTCCTCCTGATTTGCTGGACTTCCTTCAAGTCCCAGCAAAAATCCCACCTTCTACGGGAAACTTCTCCTGACGCCTTCCCTCTGTCAATGATTTCCTGCTCATGCTGTCTCTTGCTTGCTTTGTATATATTTGTTTGCTTGTTGTCTTCCCCTTAGAATGTAAGTTCCTTGAGGGCAGGGAATATTTTTGCCTTTACTTAAATCCCTAGTGCTTAGCACAGTGCCTAATCCATTGTAGTCAGTCAGTCAGTGAGTCAATAAGTATATGTTAAATGATTACTTTGTGCTAATACTGGTAATAAAAATGCTAACAGAAAGAAAGATAGCCCCTGCCCTCAAGGAGCTGCCATTCTAAGGGGTAAAGACGACACATACAAAGGAGTGGAAAACGGGAAGAGGGAGACAGTATGTGGAAAGGCTGAGGTGGGGAATGGTAGAGAAAAGCTGTGGAGATAAGTCAGCAGCGCATCCTGGAGAGGAATGATGATGTGGTTGGCATGGGCTTCCTCCTTAAATTGGAGAACCTGGGAAAAATCAGCCAATTAGAAGGGGAGGCCTCCAAAGAAGAGGGACCTTGCTAGATGAGTGGTCCAGGAGTGGAGTAAACTTCCAAGTGAAAAGATTTGGTTATAAAAACTCCTGTGGAGGATGAGTCAGCCATCCTGCCTGGATGTGAATGAACTGCATAAATGTTTGTAGATCGATTACAATGGTATAATAGTGGCTACCAGAATGGAGACTTATCTAAAAAGTAACAATAGGGGGGAAAAAGAGAATCTGAGAATTGAACGAACAAAAAATACAAGTCACTTAAAATGCCTAGGCCTCAGTTTCCCTATCTGTAAATTGAGGAGGTTGGACTAGATGACCTCAAGGCTTTGTCTCGAATCTGAAGTTCTAGGCTTCTGAAGCACACGATCGTACAGACTCTGGGATAGTTTCATTTCAGAAGGAGTGGAATATAATGGAGAGGTCCCTAAATTTCTTTAAGAAACCTTGGTTCTTAACCTACTTTCAACACTCACTAGAAGTGTGACCACAGGCAAGCTTCTCATCTTCCCAGAAGATCACTTACACAAAATGGTGAGAATGCTCTTTTCACTACCCACTTCCTGTGCGATGGTGAGGAAAGTATCATAAACCTTCCACTGTGCATGCTTCGGGTTAATTCTGCCAACCTCTACTCACACTATGAGATAGGACCTACTCTCCCCTTCTCAACAGTCTATGGTGAAGTCTGAGGGGCCGAGGGTAGTTTCCATAATATTATCACTCACAATCCCCCACTGCGGTGCTCATCCATTGATTATCATTTGATAACAATTATTACATCAAGCCAGACTAGGTGGCACACCGGGTCTGGAACCAGACAGACCTGAATTTAAATCTGTCCTCAGGTACTAACTGGCTATGTAATCCTGGGAGAGTCATTTAACTTCTGTTGGCCTCAGTTTGCTCAGCTGTAAAATGGGGATCATAATAGAACCTACTTCTCAGAGCTGTTATAAGCATCAAACAAAATAATAATTGTACAGTGCTTAGCGCAATGCCTGAAACATAGTAGGCAGTGACAGTTCTTCCCTTCCCTTTCCCTTTTAGAAATGGATATTTTCTAAGATATTATAGTAGGAATAATTGATATAAAAGATTTCTCCAAATCAGAGGTACATTCTACCACAAGTACAAATAGAGTCCACGGTAAAGTGGGCTCAAAATTAGCAAGCGCATGTAACAAATGGGAAACCCATAGTTCCTGTTTGCTAGGGGACCTGGCTTCATGGGACTCTCCTGAAGTTTCTCTGTTTCTGTCCATTTTTTAAGAGTTTTGAAGCTGTCAGGGCAGCCAGGTGGGGCAGTGATTAGAGCGCCAGCCCTGAGTTCAAATTCGGCCTCAGATACTTGACACACTTACTAGCTTTGTGATCTTGGGCAAGTCACTTAACCTCAATTGTCCTGCCTTCCCCCTCCAAAAAAAAAAAATCTGAAGCTGTCATTCTTCAATGTATGTAGTTTGTCCTTGACTCCTAATGTCGGTGCTGCTCGTCACCTCTGCTATTCCAGGGCCACTCTTCAGATGCCATGGGAGCTTCAAATTCTCCTGACCTTTCAAGGTTTCTGCCATCATTCTCAGCTCACAGGGTTGAGTAGGAACCAGAAGCTGTCTTCTGAAGCCCTCCCTTCCTCTTCAAATGATTTCCTCTCAGGAGGATTTCCTAAAACAGCTTCTATCACTAGACTGGCCTGTCATTGGACTGTTCCATTCCAAACTGTTGGCTATTTTTGTCAGAAGGAGTGACCTACTCTTCAGCCAATCCTAATACATTTCTAGAGTGTGGTAATTTCGTTTCATCCAAATGGCTCGAAGCATTTTGCTCTTTTTAATTTTATAACTGATTGATTCAATAGATGTTTTCCCAGCTGATAGAGATATCAGAGTATAGAGCATGCTGCCAGTTACTTTAAAGAGAAGGGTGGTTGATCAATCAATTGACAAGCTGAATCAGTCCTCAGTCTTAGACTTAAGTCAAGTTCTAAATTTGGGTTAATAACATAATTGACACTGTGTCTACAGTGGTAACTTATAAGAGAAATTGACATAAAATTAGGAATTACCAAGTTATGGGGGAACATACAATCATAGATTTAGAGATAGAAAGCTGGAAGGAGTCTTAGAAGTCAAATACTCCCCTACTTTCACTGTAAGGATGAGCAAACTGAGAGCTGGGGTGGTTAAGAGAGTTGCTTAAATTTATACAGGTAAAAAAAGCAGCAGAGCTGGGATTTGAAGTCCGGTCCTTTGACTCCTGATCCAATCTTCTTCCCATACCACTATGGAGCTGGTCAGGATATTCCTGACTTGACTAAGCATGGTCACCTTGTTAATCCTCACTAGCTATCCAATCTAACCCCACCTATGAGCCCTGCTAATGAGCCAGAGCTATTCTCACAAGAATTAGAAGGCCTAAGATGCTCAGGAGCTTTGGTATCCAGTCTGGGGCTCTCCAGTTGACTCATACTGGAGTCCTGCTTGAATCACTCCATTCTGATTAATGGGCAAAACTAAGGATCTTGGACATGCCTCCTTCTGATTTTGAGGAGGACGATATCATCCTCTCCCCCAAAGTAATTTCATGCCAACGTGACACAGAGTCCTGGGTTATATGGACCATTTCTGGTGTGCTCACAAGAATTTTAAATTATTGTGAGTAGCCTAAATAGCAACATCTGACTCTCAAGGAGAAAAAGCAAACAAACAACAGTTCTTTTCTGGGAAGCATGGAGAGGGAATTGAATATGGATTTGGATCAGCCTACTAGCACACAGCCAAAAGAATTAGAACATTTTCCCCAAGTTCAATTAAATCCACTTTAAACATAGGACAGCTCCCTTAGACAGACCTCCCATAAGAAAGGGCTGGAGGTCAGACATGAACTGATACCTCTGTATGTGCCTTGTTGTAAAAAAAGTATTGCTTGCATCCTAAACCCTTTAGGGTTTTACAGCATTAACTGAGGCTTCCATTACTTTTAGTAGCATGGAATCTACCGTACATTGTTCCTGATCATTTCAAGGTTTAAAATGGCATTTATTTAATAATCATAATAACTGACACTTACATTGTGCTTAAAGGTTGGCCTTGTATTTTACATATATAATCTCACTTGGACATCAAAAGAACCCTAGGAGGTAAATGCTATATGCAGACCCTAGGAGGTAAATGCTATATGCTCAATGGTGAATAACTGACTGGGGGGGTGGAATATATGCATGACAGACTTTTAAGATAAATCTGCATTATTAACATTGTCTCCACCACTTCCTTAAATCTAGACAATCAACAAAACAATAAATCAAGGCCTGGTGTTTGCAGATTTAATTATTCATATTGAATCTTCAACAATAGGCTGTCATGAGTGGTTGAATAGACTGGAGAACCACACCTGCTTCCCAATGATGGGCATTACTTTTCCCATTTTTTCCCATTTTACAGATGAGAAAACTGTGGTACATAAAGGTAAAGGGACTTACCTGTGGTCATGCAGCTAATCGGAGATAGAGTTGGAGTCTCTCTTCCTGACTCACATTCCATAGTCTAGCCACTATACCAATGATCTATATGCTAGGCAGTCCTTATAATATGTACATTGTTTGTTATACTTGTATATAGTATTCATAAAGCTTTACAATTATGACTACCTTTTACATTTATCATGTTATCTAAGACAGAAGCAGCATGGCCTAGTAAACAGAGAACTCTCCCTACAGCCAGGAGCATTTGGGTTCAAGACTTGTCATGCAAAACATAGTGATAATGGGGCCCTAAGTAAATTGTCTAACGTCTCAGGGCTATAGGCACCCCTGTTAAGAGTATAAGTCACAAAAAACCCCAGTCTGGTAGTGCAGCAGATACAGTACTGGGCTTGAAGTTAGAAAGGACTGGGTTCAAATCCAGCCTCAGACACTCACTAACTGTTTGACCTTGGGCAAGTGACTTAATCTGTTTGCCTTAGTTTACTCAGCTATAAAATTAGGATAATAACAGCTCCTACCTCCCAAGATTATTGTGAGGACCAAATAAAATAATATTTATAAGAAGCTCTTTATACAGTGTCTGGCACATAGTAGGCACTATATGTGTATTTATCCTCTTCCTGCCCTCTCCTTGCCCCATTTCCTGCCCCCGCATTGATAAGAGATAGTTTGTTCACTTTTCATTTCCCTATACCAAAGAAATCACAGGTCCACACTCTATCTCTAAATCATACAATAATCTGATAAGGTAGAAAGGGTAAAGACATTTATCCCCATTGTATAGATCAGGAAGACTGACTTTCACAGAGATCATGGATCACATATCCAGAGCTGCAAAGGACCTCAGAAGTCATTTGGTCCAACTGTCTCACTTTTTCATTTGAGGAAAATGAGGGCCAGAGAGGTTAAGTGACTCATCTGATATCACACAGGTAGTAAGTGTCAGAGTTGGGATTCAAACCAATGAAGTCCTCGGATTCCAGAACCAAACACTCTCCATTGCACAGAGGTTGAATGATCAATCCAAGGTCACACAGTTACTAAACAGCAAAGGGAGGACTCAAACCCACATCTTCTGCCTCCATGTTCAGCTTTGCTTTGAGTGAAATATACTCTCATTTATATACTTTCATAAGACATAATCAGGAACCAGGAGGTAGCCAGTGTACCCTTCCCTGATGGTAACTGGCTTGGTTTCACTAGTACTTCTCTGGATTTGCCTAGTGGAAGTGAGCCTAGAACCTCTGGACTAAAGATTCAAAAATCTGAACTCTTCAAGGAGAACCTCAAACACAAAGTGAATTTCTAGCAAACCAGGCTTCATTGGTCCAATAACCCACTGCCTCATTTAATTTGGCACGTGGTCTATGTATGCCTTTGTCTGTTCCTTCTTTTGATTGCTCCATCTACTTTGAGGCCAGTTAAAAGTTTGGATTTTTAAGTATCAATTAGCCTTCTTTGTTTACCTTAAGAAGCATTTCTGTAACAAAACTTCAGTTACCTTCCATCCTTCTGTGATAAGTCCCCCTATTCTATATTCTCTTTCTTGATTCCTTAATCTGTGATTTCATTGGTGAAGAGGTTTCCCATTGTATAAACTCACCCAGTAATACTGATCTGAACCTCATCTATAACTTCTTAGATCATAGACTTAGAGCTAGGAGGGAGCCCCAGAGGACATCTAATCCAACCCTTTCATTTGACAAAAGAGGAAACTGAGGACCAGATAGCCTAAGTCACATACGATCATAGGTCTTGAACTTGAAGGGACCTAGACTTCTGAGATCATCCAATCCACTCCCCACATTTTACAGATAAGGAAAATTGCAAGAAAAAGTTTAAGTGACAGGCCCAAGGTCACAGAAGCAGAAAAATGTGCAAGTGGTTCAAAACCTGGTTCCCCAATATCAAATCCAGGGTTCATTCAAGAGTACCAATTATCTTTAGGATTGATAACAATTAACCAGACTGTACATTGCTAGTTTATTTTAAGTGTCTCTGGATTTCTCTGTGTTTATTACTTAGAAGACATTGTTTGTTTTTGTTTTCTAGGCTAAAAATAATGGTCACCAGCTTCCCTGGATTTTTATTGTCCTATTTCTCTGTTAGTGGACCCAGAATTGCAATGACTAAAAAAAAAAAGCCCTACAAGACAAGAGTTTCTGGGTAATTAATAATCAATTTATCAATTAGGATAGCTAATAATCAACAAACTGATGGTCAGTAGTTTCCCTTGGCAACTAAAGACAAAAAGCATAGAGAGCCTGAAAGCTTGAAATAATGAATAAATAATTTTAATAATGAAAGGCAATTCACTTGACAACTGAAAGTCAACCCTGATTGGTGGACATTTAATGAGGAGGTTGGCTAGAAGTCTTCAGCTCCTCCTTCCGAGAGCATGGGTTGATCATGAGACTCAGCCACCTCCAACATTCTACACAATCTCCATCCAGACCACTCTGGGTAGTTTTTTCCTTCATGACCTTGGTCACTCTAAATTCTAATGGAGGGGCACAGGGACAGGGGCTATTCTTCCCAGAGCAAGAACTCAGCCAAACTGGATTCCATTACACACTCTAAACAGAAGTTAGGTCTCTTAGTTGGGTAGAGTTCTTCCCAAATTAGAAGAGCACGTTCCTTGAGGGAGAGGACAATCTCATCAGTCAGTCATGTCCTTTAGAGACTGACTTTTTAAGAGATTTATAAAATGAGGAGATAGAGGAGAAAAGTCTGGTCCCAAAATAATAATTGGTTATTAATATAATAGTAAAATATTAATTTAACTCAGGATAAACATTACAAGGAACTGTTGGGATAGAATTGAAATACTGCTTCTGATTTCTACTAGTTCTGTGACCATGAGCAAGATTCAAACTTCTCCAAGCTATGTAGAATCATAGAGTTAGAGCTTGATGGGAACCTAGAAACCATTGAGATAATTTTTTTTGGTGGGGGAAGGCAAGGCAATTGGGGTTAAGTGACTTGCCCAAGGTCACACAGCTAGTAAGTGTGTCAAGTGTTTGAAGCCAGATTTAAACTCAGGTCTTCCTGACTCCAGGTCTGGTGCTCTATTCACTGCACCACCTAGCTGCCCCCAAGATCATTCTTTTACAGAAGAAACTGAAACTGAAAAAATTTGAATGACTTGCCCATGGTTACATACCTAGTGTCAAAGACATTTGCTTCCTCATATAAAAAATAAAAGAGAGATAATGGAAAGAAGGCTGAAATCAGAGGAACTGGATTCAAAGCCCAGATCTGTTAGGTATTACCTGTACTGCCTGGGGTGAATCACTTAACATCTCTAGGCTTTGGCACCTTCTATTATTTTTATACACATATATGTGTGGATATTACCTTCCTCGATAGTTTCAAGGTCCTTGAGGTCTGGATTGTTTTATTTTTGTCATTGTATCTTCAATATTCAGCATAGCATCTGACACTTAGAAACCCACTAATTTTTTTTTTCTAATTGACTAAACTGTAAAATAAGGGTGTTGGACGATGTGGTGTCTAAGATGACCTTCAGTACTAACTCTATAATCCTTTGACTGTAGGATGGGAACTGAAGGGTTAAATGGCATGCTTACGGTCACACACCTAGTATATATAGAGGTAGGATTTGAATCTAGATCTTCCCAATGCTGGTGCTAGCCAAGCTGGCTCTTAACAATGTATTTGGATTTTTAAAATGATCTCGTCAACCCACATAGCCCCATTGCTTAGCTCAGTGCTTGGGTTATAGTAGATACTTAATAAATGTCTCTTGACTGACTGACTACATCATTTAAAAAAAATCAATGTCAAATATCGATAGCAATTAAAATAGCTCCCACCATTTAGAGTACATCATGATAAAAAGAATTGATGAAAGAATTTTTATTGCAGCATACATTATAATTTGGCCTAATTATGATGCTTTCAAAGATTGAGGGCGCTTGAACCAAATGGTGCCCAACAGAAAGAATGCATCTGCTGTGATGAACACCTGCCAAAAGTCATTGGAAATCTTTGTGCAAGCACATTGGATCTATTATGTGGCAGAGTCTATAGAAAGATGGCCTTCCTGACCACATCATTTCTCTCAGTTGTCTCTCTACAGACAGTAAAATTGTCTTGGTCTTAAAAAGCTATTAATAATCATATTAACGAGTTGATTGTAAGGAGTTAAACATGCAAGCCATTAAAGAAGGTAGGAGCAGGGGGTTGGTGTCTTGGCAGAGTTGACCATTCAATTTCTGCTAATACTCCACTATGCAATGCTTAACTTTCGATATTCATTTTTTTCTAAAATTTTGATATCTAAATTCTCTTCGTCCCTCCTGCCCCTCTCCTAGCCATTAAGAAGCAATATAATATCATATATATATATATATATATATATATATATATACACACACACACACACACATATAGTTATAGTTAGTTATAGTTATGCCAAACATAACATTCAACTTTCAAACAGATGGATGATTAGGGCAAAGAATAAAAAAAAAATTGTTCCCAGGGTAAGTGCCTGAAGAGTTTACTAAAGTTTCCAATGCTCTAGTTGCCTATTTTAACTAAACAGTCTATCTAAACTCACTTGTTTCTAACTGCTAAAAGACTACAAATGCTCTCTGAATCCAGTGCCCTGGAACAAAGCTCTGACCTCACCACCCTAGTTATTGCTCTGTTGATGATGATGTCTCAAAGTGACATAAGCAACCTTTCTTGAATGATTTCAAACAGGGAAACAAAAGTACAAGTTTTAATGCTGGAAAAATGTTTTTTAATGTGTCACATTTATTTAGCATTTTGAAGTTTACAAAGTGATTTCTGTAAAACAGCCCAACAAGGCAGGTGGTACACATATTAATATTTTTCATTTTAAAAATGAGAAAACTGAGTCTCAGGTACCCCATGATCACACTGATACAAAGTGTCATAGCTAAGTTTTAAACCCAGCTAACCACTGCAAGTCTTTATTGGATTCCATTGTATAACATCATTCTTTAGAGCCCACTCCAAAGTAGGGTTCCATTGAACATCCTTGTGGGAGTGTGGCTTGAATCTCCCTCAGCTGATAAGTTTTTCTATATAATTTATCCCATTAAACACACTAACTTTATTCAGGTCTTATTCATACGAATACTGTATTTCACAATGCCTTCTCTAACCCCAAGTGGCAGCCTCTTTTAATCTAAGCAAGCTTGAGTCAAGGCAGCCTGGCATAGGAGAGACACCGTGGAGTAGTGGGTAGAGAGCCAGACTCAGAGTCAAGGGTACCTGGGTTTAGATACTTCCTATGACACCTACTGGGTAGCCGGGTGGTGCAGTGGGCTGGGCCTGGCTCTGGAGTCAGGAAGAGATCCTGACATCAAATCTAGCCTCAGAGACTTAATAGCTGTGCAACCCTGGACCAGTCACTTAACCCTGTTTGCCTCAGTTTCCTCATCTATAAAATAATCTGGAGAAGAAAATGGCAAACCACTCTACTAGCTCTGCCAAGAAAACCCTAAATGGTCATGAATAATCAGACACAACTGAAAAATGACTAAACAACATGACACCCACTGATGTGGGACCTTGACTATCTTGCTTAATCTCTCAGAACCTCAAGCAACTCTCTGAGACAAAGTGGCAGAGAAGGTGCTGACCTGCATCGGCCATGGAAGTCTCTCCCTCTGTGCTTCCTGCACAGTGACATCATGAGTGTGGTCCCTCTATTCTCCTATCACCCAAAAACTCAACAAAATAACAAATAAATGCTAGAGTACTATGTTAATAATTCAATCGGATACTTCTTCAATGCACCAATGGGCTGCTAGACCATATATATGCATATTCAAAGTTTGAAGAAAGATAAATGCTATATGTAATCATCTGAATTACCAAAAAAAAATCTTATAATATCCCGGATCTACAGTCATTTAACCCTTTGTTTCAATACTTCTGGTGATTAGATGCTCACAATTTAACAATAATAAGTAGCCTTTATATGGAACCTTAAGATTTGCACAGCACTTTATAAATATTACCTCATCTGCTCCTCACAACAATCCCAAGCAGTAGATGCTATTATAATCATCTCCATTTTGTAGACAAGGAAAATGAGATGGACAGAGGTGAAGTGACTTGCCTGAAGTCACCTAGTGTCTGAGGCTGAATTGGAACTCTGGTCTCCTAGACTCCAGGCTTATTGTTCTGTCCACCATACCACCTAGTTGTCCCAGCCTTTGGCACAGCTTGGCTTGTTAGGTAGCTAAGGATGAATTGGCCTAAAGGCAATCCCAGGGGGCTCCTGTGGAAACTTCTAGGAAGTCAGGCTTTCTGGGATGGTGAACTTTCTGGATGTTTCTGGCCATGTAATGTCTCAATACTAAAAGGACTTGTTGATTTGGAATGAAGTAGAAAACGCTGAGTGTTTCTTTGTTCTTCCTCCAATCCTCCCCTGCTCTATCTCTCTTCAACAGTATAGACACCATCATGAAACTCTTAGGCTTCTAGTATGCTTCCCCACTCCATATTGGGCTACAACTTAAGTGGGACAATTAACAATAAAAATATTGATTAAAACAAATTGCTGTTGTTTGTCCTTTGTTTTTGAAGAGGACCAGTTTCATTAAGGGGTGATGTCTTGACGTGGGCATGAATAGGATTTAAGTAAAGCAGAGTTACACAAAGTCCTCAGCCTCACTCTCTTTTCCCATAGTCATCAAAGTTCAGTGGCAAGATAAAAGTCAAAATGACTGGTGGTGGCCCAGGATGCAACAAATGACCTTGGCATCTTCGACGTCTAACCAAGCTCTAAGTTTTCCACAGTACCTGCTTCAGCCAACTTCATGGCCATTGGAACAAATTGTTCCCATCCATCCATTTCACCAAGGGAAATCTTCACAAGCTTGGGGTAGATGTGCCCCTAACTCACTGATGGGTTTGAAGTCTGTCAGTTACCCTCAACTTAGTTTATCTCATCCACCAAGATAGTTTTACTGGGGTGCAGCTGCTGCACATATTATAGTTTCTTGGAGCCACAAGTGAGAGTTAGGTGAGAGGTAGACACCAAAGATGGCTGAGCCACCCTGAAAAGGGCTCAGGCAAGCCCTCATGGCAGAAGTGTTGTTGTTTGCCCTTCGTTCACATAGAGGACCATGACATCAGGAAAATGATACCATGACTTTCAAAATTGGATTTAAATGAGAGATGGCTGTACAAGACCACCAGCCTTACTTTCTCCTCTGTAGCCATCTAACTCCAATGACAAGATATTGGTCAGTCTGATTGGAGATGGCCCCCACCAGAACTGATAATCCTCCCTGAATACACTCTGATTACAATAAATAGCATTTATGTACATGCAAATATCACACTTGATCTTCACAACAACCCTGTGAAGTAGGTACTATTATAAGTCAAATTTTGCAGATGAGGAAACTGAGGCAAACAATGGCTAGAGAGCTGGGCCTGGAGTCAGAAAGACTCATCTTCCTTATTTCAAATTTGGCCTCAGATACTTACTACCTGTGTAACCCTGGGCAAGTAACTTAATCTTGTGTATCTTAGCTTCTTATCTGTAAAATGAGCTGGAGAAGGAAATGGCAAACCATTCCAGTATCTTTGCCAAGAAAACCTCAGATCAAGTCACAAAGAGTCAGATATGACTGAAATGACTGTACAGGAACAATAGCAAATATGGTTCCCACCCTGAAAGAACATATACCTTTCCACAATTTTCAAACAGCTATGTGCTGATATGTTCCATGAAGATTCCCATGTGTGAACTTAATCGTCTGCTTCTGTTCATTTCCTTAATTTTCAATCATTTCTGTGATTTTTAATTGGATGTTGACTCATAAAGATAACTTGGACCCTCCAAGGATCCACACCTAAGTGGCTGAAAGATACTCTCAAATTATTCAGGGATTTATACCCACCCTATACCCATAGGCTCACAATCCATTGGTAATACACAGACTCAGTTCCCTTACTTGTTGACATTCATGTTAATTAATTGCTCACTTGGCTTTCATGTGTTCAAATTCTGTTCATAATATACTTAAACTCAGATGCACAAATGCAGGTTTCCATGGAGAATGTGCTAAAAATTAACAGCACTGGGAAAATATTGAATCTTTTTCTTAAAGCCTAGAGGATGACTGCTGATTAAAGGAAACCACAGGACACTTTCCCTTTCACACCTGTCTGCCTTTCAGTTCAGGGGTCCACAGTGTCTAACATCCTAGTACCTCAAAAAAGTTGAAACACACAATAAATCTGCTAGGCAGAGATTCTAACTTTTGGTCAGGGCCATAAAGTCAGATGAGGTTTTATATTTGCTTCTAATATATCATGTGGTCTTTTCGGTCTCTCTCTTGAGACTGAGAAAGCACGACAAGGATGGGAGAACCTTACAATTACTAGCCTAACCAAAATATGATGCTACACTGTCCACAGAAAGTTATAACCCTGAAATTACATAATTGAAATTCTTCCCATTTCTGCTTCTGGTATTTTAATTTTACAGGCGCACACAAGCAAGTATGCTCAATAATCATTTTCTCTGAGATAGTTTCCTGCTTGTGGACTCTACCATGTAATTAAGCAGTATTCTTCATTCCAAATGTATTTTCTTTGGTACATTTAGGACTAATCATGCCAATGTCTTTTTTTGCCCTTCTGATGGCATGCTATTTTACAATACAGCTTAAAAGAACATTTTAAAACGAATGACTATAGTAGGTAGAAATTTCTTAAGATTATCAAGTGTCTAGAATTATAATTTTATTCATTTAGCAGGACCTTATTGCAATATAGCAAGAACAGAGTACTGTCACTCTAAATTGCTAGCAGGCATTTCTCTAAAAGTTTCTCAAATCCTTTTTATCTCAATGTAATCAGACCTATTTCCTCTTTCCAAATTTAAACCCTTCACATCCCAAACTCAGCAGGCACACTATCAGCTCAAAGGGACACCACCTATCTTTTTTTGTTTTGCTTTCTACCCATTCTCCTCCTATCTCTACTTACTTAAACTTCTCTGGCAATTTTTTCCCTACAAACTTTGAAACAAACTTTTCATTTTACACTCGATCTCTTATTTCTCTTTATTTTTTACCACTCTTACACCTTTCTTAAGTCCATTTTATCTTATTTCTCAATTATATGCTAGTGTAACATTCCACTGAATCCCTCCTGCACAGGTTTCTTTATACAACACCATTTCTGACTTCTGGAATAGTTTATTTGAATGTAGGTGACTTTGCTACTAATTTACATAAACAATTAAATTCTTCTGAATCATTTCAAACTAGCTTCAGTTCTGCTTATTTCTCTAGTAGCTGAATCAACTTCTACTGAACTCTATTGCTCTCCAGGAAGGAGGGAGAGATTGTTTTCACTTAACCTGAATTTAGAAACCTCCAAAAATCCACTAAGATGTTTCTTACAGTTATCATGATTTGGAAATTTATAGTAAAAATGCTAAATTTCAGTTACAAATTTTAGTCTTTAGTTTATAATGCTATAAATTTCTACAACCTTGTAAAAAGATTTCCCTCTTTTTCTTGTCTGTCTTTATCTCTGCAGCTCCAATCTGGCCAGGGTTACAAAAGCAAAGAGAAAAAAAGAATCTCACAGTTTTCCTCCTTTTCTCTCATTCAAAGCCTAATCAAAAAGCAATGAGAATCTTTGCTTCATATTATCCACAGCTGGGAGAGCTGTTTGAGGTATCATTAGCCTTCCCCACATTTCTAATCTTTCCTTCTGTGCTATCTCACCCCAGCTTTTTTTCTTGTTTTATAAATGGTGAAGTGTTCTCCTTCCAAGTACTCCAAGGTTAAAAAAAAGACCTTGTTCACATGAGAGAACTTCTATAGTAGCCCCATAGTAGCTATGTTTGGATTTATCTGCATGTTTATTATTATTTATTTAGTAGCCCTCACTACGCACCAAAATATTTATAGTTGCTCTTCTTGTGGTGGCTAAGAATTGGAAATCAAAGGGATGACCATCAATTGGGGGATGGAAAAACAAGCTGTGATATATGATTGCAATGGAATATCATTGTGCTATAAGAAATGACAAGCAGGATGATTTCAAGAAAACCTGGAAAGACTTACATGAACTGATGCATAGTGAGGTGAACAGAACCAGGAGAACACTACACACAGTGATAGCAATATTGTTCAATGAAGAACTGTAAATGACTCAGCTAGCTTCAGCAATACAATGATCTGAGACAATCCCAATGAGCTAATGATGAAGCATACTATCTACTTCCATAGAAAGAACAGTTATTGTTTGAATACAGACTGAAGAATGCTATTTTCACTTTCTTTTTCATTCTCTTACTTATCTTCAAGTCTTCTTGTACAAAATGGCTAATATGAATATGTTTTACATAATTGCACAAATATAACCTATATCTGATTGCTTACCTTCTAAGACAGGGAGGCCAGGAGAGAAGGATAGAATTCAGAACTCAAACCTTTAAATAAAAACATTAAGAAAAATTTTTAAAGAATCATATTACTTATAGAGAAACTGAGGCCCCAAATGAATGGGGTTTGCCCATAATCACAAAGCAAATTAACATAAAATCTCAGACTAGAACCCAGATCTCACAACTTCATGGTTCTTCCACTAAAGGAATTTCTAAAGGAAATAGAAAAATAACCCCAAAGTTTCATAACACTAAAATCTTGGTTTTTAAATCCTAGTTTGGTGATATTTTGTATGCATAAATTAAAGTTATTTGGGTCTTACTCTTCCTTCAAATTCAGCTTCATTAAAAGGTCAAGTGGTTGGCCACACTTTGAAAACATTAGACATAAGCATGATACATTAGAATTAATTCAAATTCCCCTGCCCTTTCATGTGGTGAAATAAAGTATCAAGAGATTTCCCTCAATATGCCTATTCACAAGATACCACCACTGCTACTGCTACTACTACCACCACCACCAGCAGCAGCAGCAGCACCACTACTACTACTAGTATTAAATAACAATTATAATGGCAATAATAAGAACATTTACATGGCACTTTAAGATTTTCAAAATACTTAAAATATTATGTCATCACCATCACATTAACCATTTCAGAGATGAAGAAACTGAGGAAGATACATGTCAAATGACTTGCGTTGAGTTATAAAGTGATTAAGTGACTGAGGCAGGATTTGAATGTGGATCTTTCTAGCTCTAGGTCCACTTCAATACAGATCAATATTGTGTCTATCTGTCTATGATTAATCAAGATAACACATCTTTAACACTTCATGGAGATTAAAGCTATGATTGGATTTACCAGCATGTTGATTATTATTTAGTTTGTTGAGTTGACCAATTACATACATACAAGATACTCATGTGAAGACATAATCAGTCAGTTTTTATCAGGGATTGGTGCCACTAAGTGATAAGGGTATGGATACCAAATACTCATTGATGATATAGCAGAAAAAGTCGACCATTTGGAATCTTTATGTGTATTAGATAGATGCATGGAGAATGTTTTAAATGAGATAATATTTTTAAAGCACTTAGCACAGTACCTGGCACATAGTTGGGGCTATGCAGATGCTTATTCCCTTCCCTTCATTGTTGCTAACTCTGAGAATAATTTCCTCATAATCAAAATGCCTTAGACTCGAATTCAATCCATAAAAGTATCCCTTCTGTCCCTATGTGTCCCTGGAACAATGTTAAAGAGTGTAGATTATGAAAGTTTATGAAAGAGGAACGCTGCAGCATGGTTACCACCCTCAATTAGCTGACAGTTTACTTGGTAAGATGATTTGAGCACATCCTTAAACACCTGAGTGGTTCTGTGTGCTCACTGTGTGGGTATTCTCTCAAACAGATCGGCTCCCAACTCACTTACACTGCCTCAACCTCGTTGATTTTAATTTGTCTTTCAGCAAATCCTCCATAAGGGATCAATGTGTTGGAGACATTGCTATGGTTCTTTTAAAAATTTGTGGATTCCAGTATAATAATTGCCACCTACCTCTATGCAAATTAATCCCGCATCCTGCTGGACATCACCTGAATACATAAACAGGTCCAAAAGAGAGGTCATGATCTTCCCCCTTGAACCTGCCCCTACTCTGAACTTCTCCATTCTCTCGAGGGTGTTACCAACCTTCTAATCACTCAGGTTCATGATCATGGAGTTGCAGGCATGCATAGAATGTATGAAAGGAGTAGAGAAAGGGCTGGTAATTCTATGTATTCTTCTCCTTAGATTCCTCCTTGACTCTCCTCCCTCACTTTTCCTGTCCAATAAGCTGCCAAGTCTTGTTGATTTCATCTCCATGATATTTCTGATTTGTTCCCTTCCCCAATTCAGGCTTTGATCATCTCTCACCCTGAATATAATAGTATCATTCTAATTTGTTTCCTTGATAGCAGTCTCTTGCCATTCTAATACATTCCTCTACATAGCTACCAAAACAGTCTTCCTAAAACACAAGTCTGACCACATCATTCTTTTGCACAGGAATCTTTAGTGGTTCCCTATTAATACTAGGGAAAAAGTTCAAATTCCTCAGTCTGAAGAGTCTATCCTACCTTTTCAGACATTCCGCATTATTCTCCTTTTCACAATCTACATTCCAATCAGAATGCCCCACTTCCTGTTCACTGAATTTGGCATTCCATTTCCTGTTTCCATGACTTTGCGTGGGTTCTCCCCCCATAATATCAGTGAGAAATTGGGAAGATACCTGGAATGTTCAGTGGATCCCTGTGACAATTTTTTGGAAGTACATGGAAAAGAGTCACACAATGGAGAGGTAGGTATGGTTGGGTTGCAATCTACATAGATAGAAAGGGCATTTATATTAATGAGATCATAAAACCATCTGTGTATTTGAGATTGGCAAGTCAGCATAGAAACAATGAGGCATAAACTAAAGCATGTGCTATAAACCGTAAGTGTTGGAAATCAGAGAAGGGGGAGATTGGTTCGAGCGAGATGCCTTTTGATAATGTCCTGGTTCATCGAATTTTAATGGCAAAGGGAAATGCCTTTGAGTCCCAGGCAGCCAAAAGCATGTTTGCTGCCCCCATTCTCCTCCTCCACTGGAAAAAGTTACCTGATCTGAGAGCCTCTAAGTCCTCACTGTTCACTTTAGCATGACAAAACACCAGTCACAGAGCCAAATGGAGTTTCTTAGTACCGTGTCATGATGATTGGTGAGTTCCACGTCAGAATTTTGCAAGGAATAAAATAAGTTTCAATTCTATCATCAGGAGTGCTGGTTCACTGGGAAACATTTATAACTAAAACTGTTGTTCATTTGCAGGCTGTGGAAGAAGGATGCAGCCCCAAATCGGAAATATGCTGAAAAGTTGCCATCATAAATTTAACTTAATATTACTGACTCGGGTGGATAGATCATTGTTCACAAGACTGGGTGAGTAAAACCTGTGTCTTGGAGCCTGAATTACACTGGGAAAAACATTGGTCTATAAAAACATGCTTCAAATGCAAATACACGTTTGATATTCCCATAGATTTTGCCCTCAAATGAAAAGAAATGTTCTCAGAGAACCTACACGAGTCACCTGGTTGGAAAAGTTTGTACTAAATATATCACAAGAATGATAAAAGTGAAACATAATAAGAATATGGGAGAGCTCATTCAGGGATTTGAGAATAAGTAGGCCTACATAACAAAGGGTGAAAATAGTGTGTGTGTGTGTGTGTGTGTGTGTGTGTGTATGTGTATATAGATAGATATATGCAGAGAGAGTGAAAGTGTTTGTACGTAATTGTTTGCATATTGTCTCCTCTATTAGATTATAATCTCCTTGAGACCAGAACCTTTCTTCTGTTTTTCGTTGTAACCCTTGCACTTAGTGCAGTGCCTGGCATACAGTAAGTACTCAATCAATGCTTGCTAATTTGCCTTGACTGTTGTTTTGACAATACAATTATTTTTCAAAAGGCTCCCTTCACCCCCACTGAAACTGAACCTTTCCTTTGTAGCAAAGAAAATCAGTTAAGCAAAAATATCTAATATGATACAGTGGCGGACAACATAAACAACATTCCCCCCTACTAGACCATACTCCTCTGCTAAGACAAGGGAGATGTGTTTCTTTATCTTCTCCCATTTCTTGACTATTTTCCATATCTGGATGTTACTTTGTAAAAACCCTTGAGACTTGAATAGCCTAAACTGAAAACCCATTTAATTCAGATATGAATCATCTCATCCTATGTAGTGAAAAGATTGTGAGACTAAGAGTCTGGAAACATGGGTTCTCATTTCGGTTCTGTTGCTTCTTGGCAGAGTTACTTTGAGCAGCTCAAATAACCGCCACCTAAGCTTCCTCATCTACCAAATGGAAATAGTCCTATCTGTCCTACTTCCCTTACAGAGCAATAGTTTTGAGCAAGTGAGCTAATGGATGTGGAAGGGCTTTAACAGTACAAAGCCTTATAAAAATTTCAGAGATTATTATTAGTTAAGTGACTCATCTGGATTTTCTAAACTGTCCCCATTTCACCTGATTTCTTCTCAAATGTAGACCTGGCCTGAACTGGCTAATGACTGAGTCAGATCGCACTATGATTTCTTTTCAGCTACTTCTTGAGTGTTGAATTTATACCCTAAACTTATACAGGACATAATATTATCTCATTGGAGCCTCACGAAAAATCTTTGAGATGAGTACCAGAGGTATTATTATGTGCATTTTACAGATGAGAAAATTGAGTCTAAGAAAGAGCAAGTGACTTGCCCAGGAAGTAGGAGGTAGGACATGAAGCCGGGCTTTCTCTTTTCATCTCCACATCTTAGAAGCCTTAGCCTCCTTCAAGGCTCATCTCAAAAGCCACCTTCTACATGAAGCCCTTCTGGATTTTCCCAGCTTCTAATGCTTTCCTTCCCACATATTACCTTTAATCTATTTTATGTACACATGTGTATATGGGAGTATGTATGAGGCAGCTGGTAGGTCAATGGACTCTGAAAGACCCGAGTTCAAATCCATCCTTAAATACTTCCTAGCTATGTGACCCTGGGCAAGTCACTTAACCTCTGATTGCCTGACCAAACGGATCCACCAGAGAAGGAAATGCAAATCACTCCCTCATTTTTGCCAAGAAAACCCTAAATGGAGTCACAAAGGGTCAGACATGACTGAAATGACTGAACAACAAATACATACATGTGTATAATATACTACGCACATATATGTTATATATATTATACATATGTATGTATAGATACATATACATATATATACACATATATATATATATGTGTGTGTATATATATATGTTTTATCTTTCTATTTCTGGTGCCAAGCACATTACCTTCTATGGAGGAAGTGCTTAAAAGATTTCTGCAGACTGATTCCCAACTCCATATCTATCACTATGCCATACTGCTTGTTCTGAGCAACTGAAGTTATTTCAAGGGTCAAGAAAAACTTAATCTTCACTCCTATCATGACAGTTCTCACCCCATTGTAAATCAGGAGGGAGCCATCTCCTCAACCTCAGAAATCACCCTTTGCAAAGTTGCTGACTTGGTCAGATGCAATCATCTCTTCTTCTCTGGTATCCATTGAAGAATATTCAAAGCTTCCTCCATATCATATTTCTGAAAGGGTGCATTGGTCCTAATTAGGTGACAGCTATCATCCCTTGTAATAAAGAGCAGATTTTACTGCCCAGGGCTATGTGTGTGTTTTGTTTTTTTCTTTTGTGTAGGTGTCGCATACACTATTCCTACAATCAATATGCCAAGTTTTTCCCCCTCCAGGGCTCAAGGCTCCTAATAGTAATAAGAGTGCCACATATGAAATTCAGAACTGTTTTCTATTATCCTACTACAGTATGAAATGCTGGCAAATGAGAGATCAATCAATATCCACTCTTCATCCCATCGGCGAGCCTATTTATTCTGAATGATTCTCATGCTTCATTATAAGAGATCTCTCTTAGCGAGACTGAAACCTCTAGACTGTTTTGCTGTTGAACTTGTCTGGCTGAATTTGTTAGCATGTCTTTCAGTCCTTTGACTTTAAAAACAATGACTTTTAAAAGCCCAACCAAGGCTTTTATCCAAACAGAAGTAATGACCTGGGTAGGGGCCATGAATCTCCAGTGGTTCTGGGAAATACTCATGTTTGATGGAACAAGTCTACCTACTCCGTCTTTTTCAGATTTGTAATGAGATGTTTCAAGGGATCATGGGACCACAAATGGGGAATTTGATTGAATCTAATACTCTCATTTTATTTTGTTGTGTGTCTTCTTCCTCATTAGACAGTCTAGGTAAAGGAGTGGGTAGAGCTCTGGACTTGGAGTCAGGAAAAATATGGTTCAAATCTACCCTCAGACAATTCCTAGATTTACAACCCTGGGTGGATCCTTTGTACCTCTCTTATTCTGTCACAGAACTCCTTCATGAGGTTATTTTGAGGAACGAATAATGAAATGAAGCCTTTGGTAAATCTCCATATGTTATATAAATGTGAACTTTCTCCCTCCTCTTTTGGCCCCCATCACACAATGAAAACTATAACAGAACCAGAGGAAGGCCAGAGACATGCAAATAAAATGACTAAAGGGATGAGAGTGAGGATTCCTGAATGAGAACAGAGGATAGAGATTAGAAATGTTCATTTTGGGAAGACCAAGATGGAGGGAGGGTATGAATGTTATGGATATTGTGAATATCAAATATTCATGAAATCCTAAGGTCATAGCATGTTCTTGAGGGAGCAGCTAGCACTAGGTCCCTGGTCCTTGGCCCTCTCCAAAGGCTTTCTCATATCAGTGATGAAGATGGAAATGCAGTAGAATATTGTGGAAAAAATAATAGGCAGAAGATCTGGGTTCATATCTTCTATTTAGATGACCTTGGTCTAATTGCCCCTCTGTCTGGGCCTCAATTTTGTCATCTGGCAAATAAGGGAGTTAGACTAGATTGTGGTTTTTTAACCTAGGATTTATGGATATATTTTATCCACTATCCATATTTTATCCATTTATCCATATTTTATCCACTGTGAACTAGTATAGGGGAAAATTGTATCTCTATTTTTAGTAATCTCTAAATGAAATTTTGCAGATCCTTCTATCATTTTAAGGGCGTTCTTCTGAGAAGAGGTCCATAAGTTTTACCAAATTGTCCATGGGGGAACATCCAGGAAAGCAACCCCTCAAGAGAAGGGACCAACTACACCCAACAACTGCTGCCTATGGAGCAGACAAAGTAGCCTAGATGAAACTGAAGTGCATCCTGTGGGAAGAGCAGAAGGTAGCATGTGCCATGTGAGGCAAACTATCGCTGCCACCTTAATATAATTAAGATTGTTGACCCCTTTAAAATTGCTTTCCTTTAGAAAAGCAGATAAAAAAATCTGTGCTAGCAGCCCTTCTGTGTACCAAGTTATTGGTCTTATGCCTCCACAGCAACTACAAATAGCATTGCTGTTACATTTGGTGTAGTTGGTAGGATTGCAAAGTCTCCTTGCTGTTACAATTCCCTCCTTATATTTGCCTCATATAATCTATCTTTTCTCAGAAGGCATAGCTCAAGCATCGCCTTCTATGTGAAACCTTTCCTAATTTCCTCAATTGTAAATTCATTCCCTTTCAAATTACATTTCATCGAACTGCATTTTATTTATATTTACTCTCTCTCTATTCCACATATACTTATATCCTTGATACTGCTATTAGGCTATCAACTCCTTGTGAGTAGGGACTGTTTCATTCACTTCGTAGGAACAGAGACCACATTGCTCTTGAGACCACTTCTGGAGGCCAGGTTAGGGTGAAACCCACCTGAGAAACAGACACTAGATGAAAGCCACCTTCCTCTTTTACCTAACTTTTCTCACTAGATACTGAAGGAGTACAAGTGCTATGAATGCCCTCTAAATTTGGGCACCATTTTACAAAGTGACTCTCATTCTGCCTTGGTTCTGCTTCTCTTTTTTATTCATAATTCATCCATCTGATTGATTTTACAAGCCTCCCAATTTCTAGTTTAGTGTTCCTTCAACTATACTATGCTGTCTTAACAATAAAACTAATTTGTCAAGTTTGTCACATCCAATCATTCAGATATTTTCACTTGGATTATTCCCCATTGAGATTTATAGTAAAATATGAATTATCCTAAACCCTCAGGGAATGAGTCCTTCTAGATACCTAACTACCAATGTATCTTTCATTTTATACAACATAGTGGAAATGTTTGTAGAATTCACTTTCCAGCCTTCTTACAAAGACTGCTCTGAACATCATTTAACTTTTCCTTAATAATGTTAAGCCATTACTATGAATATTGGCCTATGCTGGGTAATAGTGGTATTCTTGGACCTCTGGAAACATCCTTCAAAATACAACTCAATCAATTAATATTTATTAGTATTCATTAAGCATTTATAAACAAGTATTTATTAAGCACTTATTGCATGCCAGCCCTGAAAATACAAACACAAAGAATGACACAAGCCCTTCTTAGAAGAGATAATAATGGCACATACAAGTTTATACAGAATAAATATAAAAGTAAGAAACAAAGTAGTTTAATATAAAGGCAGCTAGGTGGTGCAGTCAAGAGCGTACCAGGCTTGGAGTCAGGAAGAGTCATCTTCCTGAGTTCAAATCTGGACTTAGACACTTACTAGCTGTGTGACCCTAGGCAAGTCACTTAACCCTGTTTACCTCAGTTTCCTCATCTGTGAAATGAGCTGGAGAAGGAAATGGCAAACCACTTCAGTATCTCTGCCAAGAAAAACTCAAATGGGGTCACAGAGAGTCAGACCTAACCAAAAAACAATGAGTGACAACAAAGTTAAATACAAGGGTGTGTTAGAATGAGGGAACTAGCATTTGGGGCAATCAGGAAAGACTTCATGTAGAAACTCGTGCTTTCATTGTGTATGGGAGATAAAGATTCCATGTGGTGGGTGGGGGGAGTGGGGTACATTCTAGACACAAGGGATGGCCAGTGCGAAGGTCTCAGATTTGGAAATGGAGTATTGTGTGTTAGGAACGCAGAGAAGATTAGTTTGGTTTTGCATTTGGCAAAGTGAGTAACATACAATGAGGCTAGAAAGCTAGGGTAGGCCAAGGTTTGTAGTGCTCTAAAAGCTCAATAGTGGGGTTTATAATTTATCTGAGGGGCAACAGGGAGCAACTGAAGTGTATTAAGTGGGGGAGTGACATGGTCAGATCTGTGCTGAAAGTAGTGGTATACAGGCTAGATTAGATTCCTGAGGAAAAAAACCTTTGGTAGTGGTATAGAGGAGAGATTAGATTCCTGAGGAAAAGACCTTTGGTAGTGGTATAGAGGAGAGATTAGATTCCTGAGAGAGAGATTTGGGTCAAGGAGAGTAATCAGGAGACTGATTCAGCAACATAGGGAAGAGGTGAAGAGGGCTTTGATTAGATAGTATTTGTGTGAATTGATAATAGAGATCAGATGTGAGGGGAGTTGTGGAAGTAGAAATATCAAATACAGCAGATAGGCAGAGAAAGAACAGGACATTAGAAAATACTCATCAGACTCAGCAGCAAAGAGGTAACTGGGAACTTTGGGGAGAGCAGTTTCAGTCAAGTGAAGAGGGTGGAAGATGGATTCCATATAATTGAATGATAAACATTTAAGGATGGAGAAGATGTGGGTATAGTTGAAGGTTTGGGAAGGAGCCAATAAATAATGAAAAGTTGAAGATTTATGTTTATGTGTATGAGGGAGAGGGAGAGTGACAGACAGACGGACAGACAGAGACACAGAAAAAGAGACAGACATGGAGAAAGAGAGACAGAGAGAGTGAGACAGAGACACAGAGAGAGACAGCAACACAGAAAGAGACAGACAGACACAGAGAGAGACAGAGAGAGAGAGAGAGAGAGAGAGAGAGAGAGAGAGAGAGAGAGAGAGAGAGAGAGATACCGAGAGAAGGTAAATGATAAAGCAATCTGCTGGAGAAGATAGGAGGGTACAGGATTAAGGGCACACATAGAGTGATAGAGGTGTTACCCTTAACAAGGATAAGGGTCACACTATTGTCAGAGTCTGTTGGAAATAAGGACAGTAGGGGATGATCACAAGGCATTCTGTGGTGGGAAAAGGGGACCTTACATTACATGGCCTCACTTTTCTCACTGAAGAAGCAAGGTCCTCAGCTGAGGTGGGGAGGGAAGAGGTAAAAGGGAAGGTGTGAGAGGCTTGAGGAGAGAAAGGAAGGTTCGAAAAGCCACTTTGGGGAATGAGATGGGAAATCATTTTGGATGGAATAAAAGCATTGCCGTACTGTGGAGCCCAGTTGAAGCTGAATCACCTGAATTTATAATGAATCAAGTTAACACAATTGTGTGACTTTCTCCAAATCTATTGAGTAGTCTGTGAGTAGGAGCAGAGTCCATTGTTGAAAGCAATCCAAGTCTTTTGGTGAGGAATGAAGAGAAAGGGGGTGATTGATACAAGAATAAAGAACAGTATAGAGTTGACTTACCTAACTAATAGTTATACAGGGTCAATGTTGGAAAAGGAGGAAAGTGAAGTCAGAATGGGGGTTAATGGCCTGAGAAAATACCTAAAGGTGGAGAAATCAGAGATCTGGATGAAAGTGAGGCACAGATTGAGGAGGAACAAGGCATAGGACGAGATGGAATGAGAGGAGGTTGGAGTGAGATAGAGGACTATCAGAAGGAGGTGGAACACTCATGGCTATTAGTGAGATCCAGTGTGTGACCATCCCTAGGTGTGTCTGAGGAGGAGTAATGGAAGAAGTTATGGGTTTCAAAGAGAACAAGGAATTGGGAGTGTAGGGAGGTAGAGGAAGTACCAACTTGGATACTGAAATCCTTTTAAGGCTCGAGTTTGACAAATATCCTTCTTTTTGTTGGAGAGCCTGACATTTATGTAGATTTTTTTTTAAGTTTGTAAAGTGTTTTATATACATTTTCATGCATGTTATCTCAGCAGCTACCATTTCCATTTTACAAATGAAGAAACTGAAGCTGAGAGAGGCTTGTCCATCACTGTGCGGCTTGTAACTGTCAGAGCCCAGGAACTGGATCAGGATCTGAATCTCTGTCTTCATAGCTACAAGCCCAGCACTCTATCTACTATACCTTGCTGCTAATCCTGGAAGAACCATTATGTAGTCATAAAGAATCCTAAAATAGGCTGCATCATATGGGAAGCTGACTCCAGAATTTGCTCAGGACCCTAATGAAAGGTAAATTGGCAAGTTATCATTGACTCCTAGCTTTGGGATGATTAGGAGGGAATGAATGGAGGCAGGAGGTAGGGAAGACCACCATCCCTACCTAGGTATCCTATGCCCTAGACACACATAGTAGGAAATCCATTTGCAATTGCTTAGAAAACAGTAACCAAATGCCATCTTGAATGCTTGGTATCATTGTCTGCTAGACAGTTTCAAAGAGGTAATTTGATGACAGAGGCAAATTTCTATGTTTAGCCTTTATACCCATAATATTTTCTAATTCTATTAATAATGTTTAGGCTTAACTCTAAATTAATTGCAATCAATTAATGGCCCACCCCAGCTTTTACCTAATGGCAATAAATCAAAATCTTTTAAAAGGAAGATGAGACAGGAGACAAGATCTATGGAGTACACAAATATCCCTGTTTGAAATATGAATTTGTAAATGTCAGCTCATCCGCCTCTTAATGATTCCTTGCTAAAAATGTGATAATGAAAATAAATAGTGTTGTTTTCTTAACAATAAATTGTTCTTCCCTGGACAAAAACTTTCCTTTAAGATGAGAGACCCATCAAGGAAACGTGATTGTGTTTCCATGGATTTCATTAGTCGTTACAGCCCCTCATTCTTATTACAACTACTTAGTATGCAGTTACTGACGAGGGAGACGCCAAGCACGGGAGACAATAATGAGATGGGAAGTGGGAGGACAATCACACTTCGGCACAAATAAGGCAGCCACAGAGGCTACCTGCCCAGCATACAAGGGGGTCATAATTACTTTCTTTCAAAAACATCACAGAGACTTTGTCTCACCGTCAGAGGAGGGGATGTCTGGATTGTGTGCTCCTGCCGATGGGCTCAGGTGGGAATGAAGGTCACCTTGCTACTACTCCCCACAATTACCTGGAGGAAAGTAGATCTTGGGGCTCATTCCATAATTTATTTTCGTATGCACCCTTTTTTTGGTCTTCTTTTGGCATCATTTGGAAGGAGAGAACATATCAAACCCGTGGATGTCAAATGCACTTGACGTCAAATACCTTTCATCCAGTCCTGAGTCTCATGGTGTCTTTTGAGCACTTCACCCAGGAAAGTGGCTTGTCACAGATGATTTTTCCAAGTGAAAGAGCATGGGGCATAATGAGACGATGAAGCACAGGTATATATTTTCCAACCAGTTTCCCTACTCTTCAGGCACTAAACATGAGTCTGCATAACAATTAGACCATCACAGAACTGCAGACATGGAGAATGTACGGGTCATATTAATAAATCCTCAAGAATCCACAATCTATTCCTACAAACAGGAAGTTTTAGCCATTAAGGTAAAGGGGGGGGGGGCTTTTATCTTCCCAGCTCAGAAGGCAATTTTAGAAAATATTTGGTTTCTTCTTCAAGTAAAGTAAGATCATATTACAAAGTACTTCACTTTGCACAAATTAGTTTATTCTGTATGTGGGTCAAGCCATTGTCCCTTGGGTAATAATCATGGTTATTTATATAGGTTTGAAAAGTGTTTTACCTCACGTGAGCCTCATAAGAACCCTATGAAGTACTAGAAGATTTGAGTTGTTTTGCTTTATTCTTTTGTCCAGACCTGTGATTTATTCAGTGTCAGGATGGCATGGAAATTCCCTTCACCAAAACCAACCAGAAAATTACTTGTCGTTCAGGCATCCTTATTCCAGCTTTAATGGAGGACAGTTGGTCATTATCCTTTATCAATGAACAAATACGTATTAAACAACTACTGTGGATAAGACATCACTGAAGGTGTGGAGGGAAGTCCAGAGAGGTCTTCAGCTGTCAGCTCTTCTCTCTCAATCTTGGGACATGAGATGGCCCTCCTCCTTCCCAAGACTAACTCCACTTAGTGCTGATCCTCTCTCTGTCATGTATCTTCAACTTCTCCCCCACACCTCGCCATTGACACCTTTTCTTCTCTCTACAAACATTAGTTTTCCTCATCCTAAAAAAACAAAACAAAACAAAACAAAAACAAATCTTCTTCCCTTGCCCTAGCTATCACTTAACCAAGAGTTCTTAACCTTTATAAGTCTCGGGTCCTTTGGAAATCTGGTTAAACCTATGGACCTTGTCTCAGAATTATTTGAAATACACAAAATAAACTACATGGAATTACAAAAGAAACTAATTATACTGAAATACAATTGTTAAAATGCTTTTTAAAATGTTTATAGATCCCATATTTCTAAGTTTCATATATGTTTATGTGTGTATATATGTATATGCACATATACATATATACACACACATATATATGTGTATATATATATATAACAATCAGTTTATAGAGCTCTAACTTAAGACCATAAATGATTAAGCTAATTAATCCTGGATCTGCTTAGACAGAGAGAGTTTCATTACTGGTAGCTCCTTATACGAATGAAATCCCAGAATTCAGCTTTCCCAGACTTCACAGGGCTTCTGGGACAATGAAATGAGATGTTGTATAGAAAATGCTTTTCAGAACTTGGTCTTAGATACAAATGAGTTGTCACTATGACTATAGGTATTCTTGTCCCCGTTGTACAGATGAGGAAGTTGAGAATCAGAGCAATTTATTGACTTGCCCAGGGCCACGCAAGTGGCAAGTGTAAGAGGTGGGATTTGGATTTAGGTCTCTAACAACTGAAAGTGTAGCACTCTATCCACTGATTCCAAAATGCCTCTCAATAATCCTAATTCCATTGATTAGCTTAGTCAGTCAACTAGCAATTATTAAATGCCCAACTGTGTGCCAGGCACCACACTAAGCACTGGGGTTATAAAGAAAGGCACTTTATTCAGTTATCAAGTCAGAAATCCCACTGGTGAGCTCCTCAGTCTGTTTCCTTTTAGGGGGACAGCATTCAAAGCTCCCTTCCTCTTATGGTAAACTTCCCCTTTGAAACAAAAAACTCCCTTCTTGAAGGAAGCCCTTCTCTCTGAAAGCCTTTTCAGAGTCAACCACTAGGGTCAGCTTCCTTTGTTCTGTTGGGATGGGCCAGGTGGAGGCCTTAAGCCTCTGATCTGAGAGGCCTAAGGGAAGGTTATTCTGCCTCAGCTGATTCCATTAAATGTCCTGAGCCTCAGATTATGGGATGTCTAGACAACTGATTTACTATCTGAATTACTTAGCAAATGTAAGGGGACACATTTCTTCAAACTAAGTATAAGGTACTCGACTGTGATTTCAAATTAGGTAAATCTTCATTGTTCCTATGTCCTTCTTTAAGAATTGTACTGTCCTGCCATGAGAACTCCATATGTGGAGCAATGCCTTCCAAAACCAGCATTTGTCGAGAAAGTGGATGATATTTCTTTGAAAGTTTGTTTAAAATCCTCCTGAGAAGTCTCTCCTCTTTCCTCTTCTTGGAGCCCTGTTTATTCTCTCACTAATGTCTGATGGTATCACCTGAGTATTTCCTTTTTTTAAGCCTAAGTATCCTGGCCAATAGAGATGGCTGGTGATTGGAGTGTCAGACCTGGAGTCAGGAAGCCCTGGGTTCCAATCCACCTCAGATATTTATTAGCTGCTTGACTCTGAGAAGAAGTCATTTAACTGCTGCCAACATGTATAAAATAGAGATAATGATAGCCCCAGTCTCCAAGTGGTTGTAAGGATCAAATGAGACAACATTTATAGAGCCCTTTGCAAATTTTTAAGTGCTATTTAAATGTGAGCTTCTATTACACCTCCTTGATTCTGGATTTCTCTCTCTTTTCTCCTTCCCCCACCGTCTGGCTGTTTCTGTCTCTCTTTCTCGGTCTCTATCTTCCTCTGAACATTGTGTCAGGAAGTGCAGTGGCCTCTTGGTGCCCTCTGTGGACACGGCCTTTTTCTCTGCTTTACTGTTTTCCTTTGCTTTCCCCATTTTCTTTTTGCCCTGCTTCTCCCTTGATAGGATATTCTCTCTGGGGCTTAGCATTCATCTGACTTGTGGGTCACTGGCCCTGAGCTCCAGATCATTTCCTGCATTTCTCAATTTACTTGTAGAAATACAATCATTTAAAAACTGAGGGCCAAGATGGCGGCTGGAAAGCAGGGACTAATGTGACCTCCCTGCCAAGTCCCTCCAAAAACCTATAGAAAATGGCTCTGAACCAATTCTAGAACGGCAGAACCCACAAACAGCAGAGGGAAGCAGGGCTCCAGCCCAGGACAGCCTGGATGGTCTCTGGGTGAGGTCTATTCCACACGGAGCTGGGAGCTGGGAGCTGGGAGCAGAGCAGAGCCCAGCCTGAGCGGCTCAGACCAACCAGACCAGGAGCCGGGCGGAGCGGGCCCTAGCACCCTGAATCAGTGAGCCACGGCAGTTACCAGACTTCTCAAACCACAAACACCAAAGACAGCGGAGAAGGTTAGTGGGAAAAGCTGCGGGAGTGGAAGGAGTTCGAGGTTTGGCTACCAGCCCCGGGGGCAGCAGAGGTGGGGCAGCTACAGCTATTGTTGCTTCTGGCCCCAGGTCCACCTGATGGGAGGTATTAAGTGGTGGATCAGAGCAGGAGTGCACAGCCTGCCGAAGATCTAAGCCCAGTCCGGGTTGGGGGTTCTTGGGGAAGGAGCAGTGCTGGTGTGGCAGAGCTGGCACATCCCCCCCAAACGTGGAACACAGAACTCTCTAGTCTACAAGCAGTCATACCCCACTGAAAAACTCAAGGGTCAAGTCAGTTGGTCGGGAATATGGCCAAGCAGCGAAAACGCACCCAGATGCAGTCTCAGACTTTGGATTCTTTCTTTGGTGACAAAGAAGACCAAAACATACAGCCTAAAGAAGTCAACGAAGTGCAAGAGCCTACACCAAAAGCCTCCAAGAAAAACATGAACTGGTCCCAAGCCATGGAAGAGCTCAAAAAGGATTTGGAAAAGCAAGTTAGAGAAGTAGAGGAAAAATTGGGAAGAGAAATGAGAAGGATGCGAGAAAACCATGAAAAACAAGTCAATGACTTGCTAAAGGAGACCCAAAAAATACTGAAAAATACACTGAAGAAAACAACACATTTAAACACTGAGGGTACAGAACTGCCTTCAAGGTCAAGCCCACACCTCCATAAGACCTATGATGATCAGATGTAGAACACAACGAACATCTCCTCTTCATTTTGATCTTAATTGGGAGCCCTAAAATGAAGTTCTAACATTGCAATCTGAGAGCATATTTTGAAGAAAGTCAAGCTGTAAAAGTGTACTTCAAATTCAACCAACAGGTTTGGTTTTTGTTTTGTTGTATTGACACTTTGTTTTGACATGAAAAACATTTGCAGATTACTCCCATTCCTTGAGTGATCTCTGCAACAAAGGAAAATGATGAAGCAAAACTAAAAATTCAGTGACCTCATCTGAAAGTGAAGGGAACATTTCACATCTGAAGTGCCTGTCTCCACCCTCTCAATTAAAAACCTTAACCAGTAGAAACCTATTTTCTTTTCTTCCTCCTTCACTCCACTGAGGGGAAAAAAAGAAAAAAAAATTCCTTTTCGACAAAGATGCATCATCAAGCAAAAAATGCTTTCATTGGCTGTATGCAAAGATATGCATCTCATCTCATTATGCACCCTAAGTCAATTAGCGCCTTCCTGTTGGTTGAAGTCATACAATTCAATGGATGTTTATTAAAGAGCCATGAAGTCCAAAACACCATACTGAGTAGTGACAATGTGAAGACAAAACACCCTTGGGCAGTGAAGAGGCAATCTGGTCCAAGGAGAGGGCACTGGATTTAGGAGGACCTGTGTTTAACTTTCACAATCTTCTGGACTTCAGTTTCCCGAGGGCTTGGATGAGCTGACCTTTGAGGTCTCTCCCAGCTCCAAATATAAGAACCCATGTCCCCTGCTCTCTAAAAGTTTATTATTTAACAAAGAAAGTAAAGTACTTTCAGTTTGACCTTGAACAAGTCAGATAACTATGGGTCCATTCATGTGTAAGCTCCTTGAAGGCAAAGACGGTTTTGTGGTTTTGCCTTTCTTCCTATCCCTAGCACATGGCATAGTACCTGGCACACAATGCCAACAAATGCTTTCTAATTATTGCTTATTTGATTGATTGATTTGATGTCACCCAAGACTCTGTCCTGGGCCTTCACCTCTCCTTCTATACTACCTTACCTGATGACCTCATCAGCTCCTATTCCCACCCATGGTTCAATGGGATCTCTATGTAGATCTACAGTTCAGTGCTCTTCTCTCCCCTGAGCTCCAGCCTTTTCAGTATTGCCAACTGGATGTCCTATAAGCATTTCAAACTAAGTGTGTCCAACTCATTATTTGTTCTCTCAAATTCTCTTCTCTTCCCGATATGCCCATTACTATCAAGTGCACCACCATCCTTCCAGTCCCTCAATCTTCAAGTCTCAGTGTCATCCTCAAGTCCCCATTCTCCGTATATCTAATCTGTGCCAAATCTTGACCTCTTTCCTATATGTCTCCTTCTCTCTACTGCCATAGCTACCATCCTAGTAATCCTGATCACCTTTCACCTGGATCGTTGCAATAGCCTTCTAATTGATCTCCCTACCTGAAGGGTTTCCCCATTCTAATCCAACTTCTACTCAGCTACCAAAATAAAATACCAAAATAAAAGGCAGATCTGAGGGGCAGCTAAGTGGTGCAGTGAGTAGAGCACTGGCCCTGAAGTCAGAAGGACCTGAGTTCAAATGTGGCCTCAGACACTTGACACATGTACTAGCTGTGTGACCTTGGGCAAGTCACTTAACCCCAATTGCCCTGCCACACACATACACACACACACACACACACACACACACACACACCACACACTCAATAAACTCCAGTGGCTTCCTTTCACTTCAAGAATCAAATGTATAATGCTCTGTTTTACTTTTAAAGCCTTTCACACCCTACCTTCTTCTTAATTTTCTATCTTTTGCCTTACTTTTATAAACTCTATGATCCGACTACACCAGTTTATTGCTATTCTTCATACATGGCAGTTTCTTCAGACTTCTTTCAGTAATACCAGTCCCCTATGCCTATAATGTTCTCCCTCTTCACCTCTGCCTTCTGGTTTTTAGGTGTCCTTCAAGATTCACCTCAAATCCCACCTTCTGCAGGAGGCCTTTCTTTTGCCCAACCTGTGCCCCCACAAAGTGTTTTTGTCTTTGTAATTACCTTTCTTTAACCATACCAGGGTTTGCCAAGGTCATCCACGGCATCTTGGGCCATTTCCAGTTGTATTGCAGATGGACTTGGATGACTCTGGAAGAAAGAGTGAGACTGACAACGTTGTGCAACTCTGCCTCACTTAAATCCAATTCACAGGCAAGTCAAGATACCACCCATCAACCACAATTTTACCCCAACATCCGTGATGTTGTCGGTCCCCTTAAAAAACAAAGGATGAACAACAACATTTATCTTGTATGCACATAATTACTTGCAGGTTGTCTCCTGTTAGAATACGAACTCCTTGAGAGAAGGATAATGTTTTGTTCCCCTTTGTATTCCCAGCTTAGAGCAGTGTTTTGCACATAGTATTACTTAGCAAATGTTTGGTGACTAACTAGGCCTCAATTACTTTATCTATAAAATACTATGGTTGGACTAAACGATATCTAACAACTTTCCCAACTTTAAATCCTATAATCCAATGAATATAAAAATGCTGAGAAATAAGGGAAGACTTGTGTAATGTGATACAGAAGGAAGAAAACAGAACCAGGAGAAAAATGATGCAAATATCCATGTATATCTTACTTCCAATCCAAGCAGAGTAGATCTACTGAAAAGAGGATCCTAGACTCACTAGATGAGTGTCCTATGCTATCACGGGAAATTTGTGTGCAGTATATGTTCATCTTGACAACGCATTTAGATATATAGATATACTCATTACGTAATGTACAGATGACAGAACTGAAGAATTTGAAGGGACCACTTAATCTAAACTACATCTAAATAAGAATCTTCTCTGCAACCCTGGAGGCAAGCGGACATCTGGTTTTCGGGTAAAGACCTCCAATGAGGAGAAAACACCACCTCCCAAGGCAGTCATTTTCACTCGTAAGCGGTGCTTATTATTAGGAAGATTTTCCTTACATCAAGATTCAATCTTCTTCTTTGCAACTTCCATCAATTTCCCCTAGTTCTATCCTTGGAAGCCAAGCAGAACAAGCTTAATCCCTCTTCTGTTCCCTTATCATCATCATCATCACCACTAACATTTATAAAACATCTACTATGTTCTCGGCACTGTGCTAAGCACTTTACAATTATTATCTTGTTTGATCCTAACTACAACCCTGAGAAGTGGGTGTTTTTACTGTCCCTATTTTACAGTTAAGGAAACTAAGGCAAATAGAGGTTTAGTGCCTTTACCAGGGTCTTATATTTAGTAAGTGTCTGAGGCAGGATTTGAACTCAGGTTTTCCTAATTCCAGGCCCAACACTCTCTCCGCTGTACTACCTAGCTGCCCCGTATAAGGCTTCTCTTCTTCAAACTCCCCCACTTCCATAATACCATCCTCACACAGCAGGCTACAACTCAGTCATATACATTATACTTTTATACATATGTATACATGCCAATGTGGCTTTGTGACATTGTAGAGCCTATGAACAGGAGGAACTCTGTACTTTTCCAGATAGAATCTCTATGGCTCACTCAGGTTGTAGCTCCCCAGCAGCTATATAGGAGGAAACTCTTCCACTGTGTACAAAGCCAATTCCTGTGGCTAGATTCTGTTGCAAAAACACACCTCCCTTTGCAAATATCGTTAGAGCATTTTGGATATCTCTGATGCCCAAACACTCCTAAGCTTGTATTAGTTACCTACAATTGCACACACTATCCCAAGTAGAATAGAAGCTTCTTGGATCTCTTTTTTTTGTCTTGTGTTCAAGTTTCATGCACCAAAGTCCTTGGCACTGTGAAATGGCACCCTATGAGAAGTGGATATGATTACCAAGGGAAATGTCATTGAAAAAGATGCAGCTGCTTTTCCATGGGAACTTTAGGACCATGGGTTCTTTCCATCAATTGATGTTGAAACCTTCCAAATATGTCGTTTCCTCCTATTAAAATGGAACTTCCTTGGGATCAAGGGCGGTTTCGCTTTTCTATTTGTATCACCAGCACTTAGCACAAGTCTTTGCATATAGTAAGAGTTTAATACATTTTTCATTTTCTTCTTCCTTCCTCTCTCCTTCCCTTACATCTCACCATTGTTAGCATGCCTACAGGCCTAGGGAGATGTAGTCTATAGTCTGTGGTCTGTACTGTCGTCTGCTTTTGTCAGAGCGTTCCTGGAGTCTCATGCTCAGTACTTGGCATCTCGTTTTTAGAACATTAACAAGCTATGGAGCATTAGGCGGACTACCAAGATAATGAGAGGCCTTGTGAAGATCACAGAACTAGGCCTGGAAGAGATATCATTAGAGGTCATTTAGTCCAACTTTCTCATTTTCCAGGCCCAAACAATAATAGAGCCAAAGAGGACAAGAGACATGCCCAAAGTCATGTAACCAGGATTTTTAGCATATGTTCTTCAACTCCAAATCCAGTTCTCTTTCACACAAACCACTCTGCTTCCTCTAATGTTTTGATGTTTGGGAATGACTGCTTAAATTCCTTCCAAATCTAAGATTCTGTGATGGAATACGATACAACCGCTGATTCAGTTATTCATTCAACAATCATATATTGATTGCATGCCTACTGTTTACAGCATCTACATTCCGGGAGCTTTAGGTGGCTGAAGGAAATGTGAATTCATTTTTATCATGTTCCCTAGCTCCTTGCCAAATTTCCATTAAGCTTAGTGGAATAGTAAGAATAGAATATAAATTAAATGTAAAGTGGTCCATTAAGATATTCTTGTTCATTTAAGATATGACTTGTATCTAAGAAAACACTTTCCTAATAGATTGGAGAAGAATAGTTTCTTTCAACACTCCAACAATAGCTTCGGTTGTAAAGATTTCAATTATTTATGCCAACAATTTTCCCTTTATTTCAATCTGCAATGCTTGTTTTTTGTCTTTTTTCTTACACACACATGGCCAAAGAAAAGCAGCTAACCAATCTCAAGCAGTGAATGACCAATGCTTGTCACTAAATGAAGGGAGTAAAGTGCTATTTTCGTTGCATGAATATTCATCAAAATCATTTATGCAAAAAATATTTATTAAAAAACCTACCATCTACCAGGCACTAGAGACAAAGAGTGGACCTGTGATTTCAGTATCATAGGAAACATTGGGGTGAATAATCTCCCTCTACCAGTACAAGATGACACTTTCTCAGAGAGATCCCTAAGGTGCTAAGGGTTAAATGACAACCATATTGACACAGCCAATAGGTCAGAGATGGAACTTGAACCCATATCTTGGGTTGGCTACAAGGCCAACTCTCCATGCACTCTACAGGGCTTGGAGAGACAAAGACAAGAGCCAAAACAGTCCCCACCCTCAAGTAGTTTCTATTCTATTTGGAAGATCAGAAGAGTTTTTATAGCTTTCAGAAGGGAAAGTCTAGCTGGTTCATGTTTAATACATAAGTTACTTATGGCATGTAAGGGGTGGGGAACTTGTAGTCTTTGTTTGGATTCAGTCAAAGGGCCACACTTGAGGACCTAGACAGTGACATGTGGCTTCAAGGCTGCAGGTTACCTACCCTGAATATTTCATAGATTTGCTCTGATGGATTATTTTATTAGTATGGGTGTTCTCTCCATCAGTGCAAATCATAATCTCATCTGTGCCTTTCATCTGGTGGAATTCTTGTCCAAATTTTTCAAAAATTCTTCTAAAGGGCTTACTCAACACCTTCGTCTCAGATCATCATGGTAGCTCCAAATGCAAATGCAGAAGGGACTGATCTAATGCCCTCATTTTGCAAGTGAGGAAATGATCAAAATGGAGAGTTTCAATGACTTCCAATGTGAGACAGGTAGTGTATACAGAGCTGGGAGCTCTTATCATGCATCTGAGTTTCCCTTTATAGTCAGTCCCTTCACTGTAGTCTATCCTAGTAAGACCATAGGGGATTATGGCATTCAGTTTTTGATGGTTTTTTTAAGGAGGTTATTATTGAGCTAGAGAACATCCACAGGGGGCAATGAGGATGGTGAAGGCCTCAAGATCATGCTGCAAACAGAGCTGAATGTGTTTGGCCCAGAGACTTAGTATGGCTATGACAGAGATCTTCACGGAGTTGAAGGACTATCTCATGGAAGAAGAAATGGACAAATTCTACTTGACATCAGAAGACAGCACAAGAAGCAGTAAGCAGAAGTTGTAAAGAAACCGTTTTAGTTTGGAGGTAAGAGCAAACTTGCTAATGATGAGAAAAATGAATGTGCTCCCTTTGGAGTGGTATAGGTACCAGTTCTCACCCCTACACACACACTGAAGGTCTTCAAGAAAAGGCTGGTTGACAGATGCAGGATTTGTCAGATACAGGATAGAGTTGTTTGTTTGTTTTGTCAAATATGGAGAGGACCAAATACACTCAGAGTTCCCCTCCAACTGTAATACGGTGACCAGTCCCCAGGCAGAGTTCATCTGTTCAGGGACATGTCTCACATAAAGACGAAAGGAACCCTAGAGGATTCCATTATAGACTGGCATTTCTATATCCTTTATTTCACAATTAATAAGTGGTACCTTGGTGAATTTTTGGTGAGTGAAAGTAAGTCCTCTTTCTCTTTAAAAAAAATAAAGTTCTCCGTAATCTATCTCTTCCATTCTTTCCAGACTAATGCAATCTTATTATGCTTAGATTTTTTCTCCGACTACTCTCAGGTCTCAGCTAAAGTCTCACCTTCTATAAAAAAAAAACCCTTTCCCAGTCCTGATTCTTAGTGCCTTCCCTCTGACATCACCTCCAATTTATCCTGGGCATATCTTGCTTTTACGTAGTCATCTGCATGTTATCTGATCCAATAGTCTTTCATTGTATCTCTAGCACCTAGCGCAGTGCCTGGTATAAACTGGTGCTTAGTAACTGCTAATTGACTGACTGAATGATATTTTCTATGTTTGACATAACTAACTCATCTATTACCATTCACACTAATTCCATTTCCTGACTGCTCCTTTGCATAGGTTGTCCCTCATGCCTGAAATGGCTCCACCCTGACTCTCCTCTTAGAAGCCCTAGCATTTTTCATGCTCAGTTCAGATGCTGCCTTTTATGGGAAGCCTTTCCTGCTCCACCAAGTTGCTTGAGTTCTCACCCTCTGCAAATTATATCCTATATGTGAATTTGTCTAAATTCCTACAATGGAATATAGTTCTTTAAAAGCTGTGTGTGGTTCTATTTTCTTTATATCTCTAGCCCCTACAGACATGTCCTATATACAGGAGGTACTTAAATTCTTGCTGGATTGGAAAGGTTTGAAATCCAAATGGCCCATTACACATGGCATGCCACAAGTGTTGGCCATCATGCTCAAATGCATGATGATGTTTTGTTTTAAGGACCTGTTGCCGGTCCATGTATGATCCAACTTATTGGAAAGCACTGCAGCTGTAGCAGCAATCTTTGTTTCCTAATATATTCATACACAGCTACAGCCATCAATTTCTCTTTTATACAGGTCAACAGAGAGCCATAGCTGTTGCCTCACTGTATCTAACTTCTGGAATGTCCAAATTTAAAAAGAATACACTCTTGCTGAGCTCCCCATCAGTTTTCCTTGATTATGTTTCAGAAAAGCAAATTCTCGTAAGGTGAGCTTTTAAAGAGAACAATTTTCTGCTCCTCTTGACTATATGAGACACTCAGAAATTAATGAAAAAAGCGGTGCCTGTCTGGTTTATAGGCATCAGAGTCTTATTTCTGCATAAATTCTCTCAGGTCAACTTGAAAAACAGTTCAGGGTCAAAATCTCATCTAGTCACCTAGATTAAAAACTAATTTCTCTAAAGTATATCCTATATTGAAGCTTTTTCATGCAAATAAATAGCAAGGGCCTCATCCTCTCTTCCTTTATTAGCTGGGCATGTCATGAATTTGAAGAGAACATTTTGTTCTGTGCTCTAATTACATGCATTATAAGGAAAAATCCATTCCTTGCATACATATCATTAGGTGCTGTTTCAAAGCCTGGGATCTCTCAGCGAAGCCGTCACGGCAACTCAACCTAATATTGACAGTTTAATCTTTTTGTTTCATATGAGATTAAAAGTCGCATGATGGCCATTCCCTCATAGCCAGGACGGTGCATCCAATTGGACTTGAGCCGTGTCTAAGTGCTATTTCTACCCTGAAGATGGACTCCAACTTACTGAATACACTCAGTAATTATTCCTCCCCCTGAAGGGGGCAGAGAAAATGCCTCATTGATGAAAAGACTCAGTGGTGTTGATTTTAAATATACACACACATAGTACATATATATATAGCATATACATAGTACATATGTACATATATGTGTGTATATATGTGTATGTATGCATAAAGAATGCTGGATCACTAGTAGGTGACCACACATACTAAATATTGGTTTATTTTCTGTGTGCTCCTACAAAGGAAAGTTTCACAATCTTTTCCCTTCTGACAAACAGGCATACCAGAGTTGTCACTCACCCAGACTCCCTTTGGACTTCTGAAGATGGCAGTCTATTTGGCGGTCTTGTTTGCTCACTCTTCAAACCTACTGGCTGCCTTTGAAATGAAAAGACTTTTTTTCCCCCTTCTCAGAATCCCTTATTGGATCTCAGGGTATGTCAGGCCTTTAAAATAAAAAAGGAAAGAAAAGAAAACAGCTGGGATGTGGAAACAGGGCAAAACTGCCTCAGCTGAAAATATTTATTGAAATGATGGTGCCCAACCCTTTATCTGTGAGGTAGCAACTCACAAATAAGAAATATAGGAAGGTATAGGGTTCTTGGAATTTAAATCATATGGCAGCCTTCCATCTGAGATGCAACAGTAATTTAAAGCCAGGCTAGTTTGACAGATTTATTCTTTAGAAAGCAAACAAAAGGCCTTTTTTTGGCTAAAGCACCTGCCTTAGAAAAGGGTCTCCTGCCTGGTAGAGAATGCCCAGGGAATTTATGGTGTCAACTTTCCCTCATTCAATCAGCACATGGATTTCACTCATCCACATATTCATATTGATGGCCAAATTAATATTAATGAGATTCAGCAAATCCCATTAGAGTCAACTAAAATGCCATGTGCTAGCTTAGGTGGCTGATGGGGCACTTTCAGGGTATGAATTCTCGGTTGCCCCATGAAATTTTTGATGCTTGATTTTTTTTTGCATCACATTGCAGAAGTGCTTTCAAAACAGAAATTGTATTATATTATGGTCCTGATAAGTGCCTTGGGCAGTGCAAGTCACTCAATAAAGATTAATCAAGTCGAATTGAAACAAGGGATGGGAGGAAGGGCTGGTAATATTGGAGGGAGGATCACAGAAACCCAGAATTTCAGAGTTGGAAGAATAGGTGACTTTTAGCCTTTTGGTTGGCATGGATCCCTTAGGCAAGCTGGTGAATGGTCCACTCTTTAGAATAATGGTTTTAAATGCATAAAATAAAATACGTAGGGTTGCAAAGGATACAAATTGTGTTGAAGTACAGCTACTAAACTATGTTTTAAAAAGATCATGGGCCCCAGATAAAGAAGCCTTGAATTTTAATCCAACTTATATCTTTAAAAATAGATTCTTTCTGTAGCATAGCTTTTGTTTGAAAGAGGGAGAACCATTACTTTCGGAAGCCACATGCTTCCCTTTTGCACAGCTTTTATGGAACTCTTATTGTTAGGAAGTTTTTTTTTCCTTATCTTTCTATCCATCCTTCCATCCATCCATCCATCCGTCTATCTATATCTTTATCTATCTTTGTGTATATATATATATACATATATGCACATATATTTTAATTATATACATATTAGAGGCAGCATTGCATAGTGGATGGAAAGCAGACCTCAAAACCAAGAAGAACTGAGTTCAAGTCCCACTTCTAACACATACTGGCTTCATGACTGTGGCTAAGTCATTTTACCTCTTGGTGGTTTATGCAAATCTCTAAGATTATAAATTATAACATTATAAATTATGTGATGTCAACCTGCATTGGTAGAATTTCTTCCCCTGACCATTCCTTAGGCCAATGATATCACAGGTCCAACCTGTATTCATATATCTAAAAATTAAGCTCCTTCAGAGGAGGAGCTATTTGAGTTTTTTTGTCTGTGTCCCTAGCACCTACAGTTATATCTATCATATAGTCTGTGCCTAATCTTGATTGATTTATTAGGCCTAAATTTGCCAATCACAGGTCTAACCTCTATTCATATGTCTAGAAATTAAGCAATTTCAGGGGAGGGGCTGTTTGAGTTGTTTTATCTGTGTCCCTAGCACTTACCATTATATCTGTCATATAGTCTGTGCCTAATAAATCTTGATTGATTGATCAGGCCTAAATTTGCCAATATGCAATTTCTACTCAGTACTCCAAGTTCTATGCTCTGTTATCTCTTTCAAGGGAATAGTGAAAGTTATATGGGGCAATGCTATGGCTTCCTAGCCGCTCTCAGTTTACCTACCCTTATAAACAGAATGGTCTAGTCCAGCTGTACTACAATGGCCAGTTTGAAAAATCTAAGCCATTGGGAGAAATTTGACTCTGATGCTGACTGTTGTCATCTAACAAGTTTGATTGTAGTAGTGATGGGAACATAATGTTTTCTGCTTTCCGTTTTGGGGTTTTCTGTTGTGATAAATCTTTCCATCATCCAAAATGAAGCCAAACTTTTAATAACATGTCATCTTGGGGAATTATCTGAGATTTAGACAGGTCCTGTGACCTTTCTGTGGTTGTATAGCCTATAAGAGACAGAGGGCATTTGGCCTTTCCTGGCTTCAAGTCTACCATACTAGCCATCACTCCTTGCTGCCTATGTAGCTTCAATGGTCTGATATTTGTTGACTTACTCAAACACTTGAGTGTCTTTCATGGAGTAGAAATGTGAGTCAACCATATCCTTTTGTCAGCTAATATGATATGCCTCATAGGTAATAATAATTTTAAAAGGGGTTCTATTTTCTCACATTTTGCAAAGTTTCCATGCTGATTTGAGGCCACATCCCCTAGTAGTCAAACATAGAATGTTTCTAATTGAATAGTTGGGGAGTTTCTATAACTCATGGTGAACTATTTGCTGTATCATGTGCAATGGTCTTAAAAACCAGCCAGTCTGAAAAATTCATTATAATCTGAGATACTGTTGGGGAAACAAACTCATCTCTCCCTACATACTTTCCTCCTACCAGAGTTTAGAGTGATTGTTGTGGAAGCTAGAACAGTCTGTCACATGCACTCCCAAAATTATGGTCCTTGAGTAAATGAATTATGATTGGATAACTATTAGACTAAGTAGGGACATTGTCTCAGGAAAGGACATCTTGATAATTTCCAACCAAACTGAAGATACCTTCTAAACCTCGGGGAGCTGAAACAGCTTTCTTTTCAAAGTATTGGTAACAGTGAATGGTGCTAAGATTAAGGCATCTTGCCACTAAATTAAAGGAAGGGGGAATCAATAGTTTAGTGTTTTAATTTTAAATTCCCCTTAGAGGAGGCAAACATTTTTTTTGTGATGACAGTTATAAAGAGGCCAAACCATTTAAGTACAGTGAGTACTTACAAGATATCAAGTGAAAGGGAATGTTTATAACTCTGGGACTGTGTAATTTATGCAAAATGATTGCTAGTTGCCCATGAAAAGTTGCTACTTTGAGAATTTTATACTTAATAAATCAGGCAAATTGTTCTCGATATACTATATATATCTTGAACTGAAGCGTATTGTGCTTCTTTCCTTTGATGATGCTATTCATTTGACAAATTCGAGGACAGAAGATTGTTAAGTGGCAGGTTCTAAACTGTATAATAATAACTGTGACCGATTGCGTCTCTCCAGAAAGGTAATTAACTAGGAGGCTGAGTCAACGATAGCTTTCCAACTTCTAGTTTATTTTTATAGACATTTGGCAATGATGAATTGAACAATCAGGTGCTAATGTAAACTGATGTAACTTCTCATACAGCGTGGGTAATTATAGCGCCAGTTATAAGTGTTACAACAACACATGTGAAATTGATAGTCAAGAAGAGGCTTCACATAAAAGGGGGTCTGATAATGCAGTTGGACTGATAACTACTACTTGGAGATATGCAGGTCAGCCTAAACTATCACAGTTTTTCTGCCCTAAGATTTGATAATGAGAATCCATTGACTTTGTAGGTCTCATTCGTCCTTCATTTGTACTCAGCGTTCTTTCTGCAATCCAGCCATACTGTGTTACTTCTGGGCTTACCTATTTTCTTCCTGGCCTAGTCCATTAGATTGTAAGCACTTTGGAAACAGTAACTGTCATTTCCCTTTCTTTGAATCCCCAGCCCTTAGCACAGTATCTGGTACTCATTAAGCATTTAAAAAACGCTTTTTTGATCAACTGACCTAAGGGTTTCAGAAACTCATTTCTTTAACTTTATTTTGGCCTTTATCTCCAGTAGTGAAATGAACAAGCCTGTCAGGGCTTATGAGAGACTTTTATAAAGGAGATCAAACAGCTTCTTCCATCAACTTCAACCTGGACTATATCTTTTATTCTCCACTTGATATCTTAGAATTGGTGGAGAGGGATGGTGGAGAGACCTTTTAACACCCATCCCTATCCCCAAACTAACCATGCAATGTTTGATTAGAACTCAGGGGTGGGGAACCTGTGACTTCAAGGCCACATGTGACTTTCTAGGTCCTTGGGTGCGGCCATCTGAGTCCAGGTTTTACAGAACAAATCCTTTTATTAAGGGGATTTGTTCTGTGAAGTATGGATTCAGTTAAAGGGCCACACTTGAGGAACTAGAGGGCACATGTGGCCTGGCGGCCGCAGGTTCCCCACCCCTGGGACTAAGTGGTACAGTGGAAAGAATACTGGGTCTGAAATCAGGAAGACCAACTTCAAATCAAATTCAGCCTCAGACACTACTAGTTATGTGATCCTGGGCAAGTGGCTTAATGTCTATCTACCTCAGTTTCTTCAACTGACAAGTAGGAATAAGCAATAGCAGGTACTTGTAAGGTGCTTTGCACAATGCCTGGCACATTTTGTGGTTGTTGAGTCATTTCAGACTCTTTGTGACCCCATCTTGGCAAAGATACTGGAGTGGTTTACCATTTCCTTTTCCATTCCCTTTTACAGATGAGGAATTGAAGCAAACAGGGTTAAATGATTTGTCCAGGGTCACACAGCTAGTAAATGTCTGAGGCCAGATTTGGACTCATGAAGATGAGTCTTCCTGCTTCTAAGCCCAGTGCTCTCTCCACTGTGCCCCCCAGCTCCTCCTGGAATACTAGACATTTAATAAATCCTTGTTTTCTTCCTTCAGTATTGCTCCGGTGCAGCGTCTCTCTATTTCAGCCTGTATCCTCTCTGCTTTCACACATCATCCTGATTCCCACCTTTGATGTTACATCCCTTCTGAATGCCCAGTCATTTAACTCAAACCCAGTGCTTCCTCCCAAGTCTCACCTCTTCCATGAAATTTTACCTAATTTCTCCAGCTTCTCCTTTCAGAATAACATATACATACATATATATACACATACACATATACATATACACATGCACATACATATGCATGCACACACACATATGTGTGTATATGTGTGTGTATGTGTGTGCATGCATGTGTGTTCAGATCAATGTCCTTTAAATGTAACTGTAGCCAAAATTGATGTAGGTGCGGCAGTTAAAAAACAAACTGTATGACACTAAGGCTCAGTCCTTAAAATACTCAACATAAATTAGCACTTGGTTATATTCTCTGATTTTTTACTAAGAATGTTCTCCCCTACTAGAGCATAAACTTCTGGAGATGAGGGACTAGGTGTTCTATTTCTTTTGTATCCAACAGCACTCGGCATAGGGTGAGGTACCATCACACGCACTCAATAAATGTGATGGAGGATTCTGATTGTTGCTAAGGGAGGGGAGAAGATAAAGAAAGGGGGCTGAAGGCAGCTAGGTGCCTCAGTGGATAGAGCTCTGGGCCTGGAGGCAGGAAGACCTGATCTCAGATCTAGCCTCATACACTTACTATCTGTGGAACCCGGGGCAAATCATTTAACCTCTGCTGCCTTAATTTCCTCATCTGTAAAATGGGGATGATAAAAATAGCCCCTACCTCACCAAGTTGTTGTGGGGATTAAAGGAGATAATAACTGTAGAGTGCTTAACATAGTGCCTGGCACGTACTAAGGGCTATATAAATGTTAGCTATTTTTATGAACAGCCCTGGCTGGTGGGATTTGCAAGAAAAACAAGATGGTCATTCCTGACCGTGTTTCCCCCTCTCCCAATCCTTAATCACTGGAGGTTCACAGCAACAAGGATTTATTAAGCACCTACTGTGTGCCAGGGAAAGTTTTGGGTTCTGGGGATACAAAGACTGAAACAAAATAGTTCCTGACCTCAAGGAGTTTACATTAAAGTATATATGAAATGAAGCAGTCATTTCAAGAGGGAGGGAGGGAGTGCTCATAACTTAGGGCTTGGGTTAGAACTCCTTTAACAGGTGATATCTGAACAGTTCTTTAAAGGAAAGGAAGATTCTGAAGTGGAGGTGAAGAGGGCGAGCATTTCTAGTTGTTAAAAATATCTTTTCTCCACAATTAGATGGATAATTATACCATTGAATTCATGCTGAAAAGATTATTGTTGTTCAGTCATTTTCATTCATGTCTGACTTTTCATTAACACATTTGGGTTTTCCTTGGCAGAGATACTGGAATGGTTTGCCATTTCTTTCTCCAGCTTATTTTACAGATGAGGAAACTGAGGTAAACAGGACTAAATGACTTGCCCAAGGTCATGCAGTTAATGTTTGAGGTCAGATGTGAACTCAGGAAGGAGTTTTCCTGACTCTAGCACTCTATGCACTGGGTCACCTAGCTGCCCCTACAAGACAGATACAATGAGAGAAACACAGCCAATTCAACTAACTCATGGATCAGAAGCAAGAACATTGTATTTGTAGTCTTGTTTTCAGGTTCAATTTTTTTTACTCCTTCCAATGTAACCAATCACAACATACCTCAATCTTCTTATCCCATGTGATTTTTTCCTAGTTCTTTCCCCCAACATTCATTGGAGGATTCACACAATAAGCTGGAGATCTTCCTTTAGGTCGTACATACAGAATCTGAACCGATAAATGAACAAAGCAGGATATGATAAAGCACTACATTATAGGACGAATACAGTAAATGCCCAGAAAGGAAGAGAAGAGAGAGGCTATTGTGCTGAAATTTTCAAAGAAAGCTAGATGCAGAAAGTGGCATATGAGATGATCTTTGAAGAATGAATATGGACTTATGGGAAATAGGATTTTAGATGTGGGGGAACAGCATTAACAAAAACACAGAGGAGGGAGTATGGTTGATAGAGGAGAGAGATTGAAAGATGATGGGCCTGACTGGAGTGGAAGGTTCATGAAGGACAGTACTGGGAGATAACAGTATATAGATGGAGTGTAGTTAGATTTTGGAGGGCTCTGGGAGTCAAGAATAAATGAGTTTAGATGGGAAAATCAATATGTAAAAAGGAAGTACCATTAGTACCTGAGTAATGTGGTGAAGACTGATTAAGAAAGAAATATTCAAGTAGAAGTGGATTAGGATAGGTCTAGTCTCTCCAAGGAGACTAGAGCGGAAGCATTAGTAGCCATCCAGGCAGGAGATTATGAGGTATGGCCTCATATGTTAGCAGTGGATGCAGAAAGCGAGGGATAGTTCTGAAACAGCGCAAAAGATGAACTGGTAAGATTTAAAAGAAGAGGTTAGCCAAATGATACCAAGAAAATTGCATTTTACAATTGAGGTTCCATGATAGCCCTGGTAAATATTTGAATATAAAAATGACAATAATAATAATGCCTTACCTGCCCGTGAACTTTTCAAAGCATTTTTAAATTTATGATCTCATTGAAGTCAGCGCAAGGCTCAGGGCTTAGGTGTAGAATAGAAAATCCATGAAGATTTTTTTTCTTTGAAATACAAGATCCTTATATAACATAGAATTTTACATTAGTTTGGGTATAATAAAAAGAAAACCATGTGCCCCATAAATAATTACATAATGGCATTCTTATTAATATGGTACTTTATAAATACATACATTATAAATACATACTTTTTTTTGGACAAACACTTGAAGGACATGGTTTTATTTGACTAAATCACATGGAGTAAACGAATAGTCAATAGCTCAAAGTTTCCAGTCCTGCTTTTCCAATTTGTGACAAAGGGCCAGATTTTCCCAACAAAAAAATCCATTTTATAACTATAATAATAAATACAGATATCTGAATTTTCAGAGAGGTTTAAATTTTTGGTGTCAATTGCTAAATTAGGGAAAAGAGTTTTGTGCAAATTAAAACACTCAAGAAATTATTTTAGATAGTGCTTAGTAATTATTAAGGTACTATAATTATTCTGAATCACTTTATGGTATGTATAGTCTATAGTACTTCAGTCTATAAATACAATCATATACAGGACTTTAAGTTTTTATTTAACATATTTAGTGTTCAGCATTGATTTTCACAAGAGTTTGAATTACAAATTTTCTCCCCATTTCTACCCTCCCCCCCACTCCAAGATGGCGTATATTCTGATTGTTCTGTTCCCCAGACGGCCCTCCCTTCTGTCACCCCCCTCCCCTCTCATCCCCTTTTCCCTTCCTTTCTTGTAGGGCAAGACAAATTTCTATTCCCCATTGCCTGTGTATCTTATTTTCTAGTTGCATGCAAAAACTTTTTTTTGGTTGTTTTTGAACATCTGTTTTTAAAACTTTGAGTTCCAAACTCTCCCCCCTTCTCCCTTCCCACCCACCCTCCATAAGAAGTCAAGCAATTCAACATAGGCTACATGTGTATCATTATGTATAACCCTTCCACAATACTCATGTTGTGAAAGACTCACTATATTTTGCTCCTTCCCAACCCATGTCCCTTTATTGAATTTTCTCCCTTGACCCTGTCCCCCTTCAAAAGTGTTTGTTTTTGATTATTTCCACACCCATCTGCCCTCCCCTCCATCATCCCCCCCTTTTTTTATCTTCTTCCCTCTTCTTTCCTGTGGGGTAAGATACCCAATTGAGTACGTACGGTATTCCCTCCTCAGGCCAAATTTAATGAGAGCAAGATTCACTCATTCCACCCTCACCTGCCCTCTCCCCTCCCCCCACAGAACTGCTTCCTCTTGCCACCTTTATGCAAGATAATCCACCCCATTCTATCTCTCCCTATCTCCCTCTCTCAATATATTCCTCTCTCTTCTCTCTCTCTCTCTCTCTCTCTCACTCTCTCTCCATATATATATATATATATATGTGTGTGTGTGTGTGTGTGTGTGTGTGTGTGTGTGGTGTGTAACCCATACATATATACATGCATACACATTCACTTATATATTATATGTACATATATATATATATATTATATATATATATATATATATAGATATATATATATATATGTATATATATATATATATATCCATATTCCCTTCAGCTACACTAATACTGAGGTCTCATGAATCAGACATGTCATCTTTCCGTGTAGGAATGTAAACAAAACAGTTCAACTTTAGTAAGTCCCTTGCAATTTCCGTTTCTTGATTACCTTTTCATGCTTCTCTTGATTCTTGTGTTTGAAAGTCAAATTTTCTATTCAGTTCTGGTCTTTTCACTGAGAAAGCTTGAAAGTCCTCTATTTTATTGAAAATCCATATTTTGCCTTGGAGCATGATACTCAGTTTTGCTGGGTAGGTGATTCTAGGTTTTAATCCTAGCTCCATTGACCTCCGGAATATCGTATTCCAAGCCCTTCAATCTCTTAATGTAGAAGCTGCCAGATCTTGGATTATTCTGATTATGTTTCCACAATACCCAGATTGATTCTTTCTGGCTGCTTGCAATATTTTCTCCTTGATCTGTGAGGTCTGGAATTTGGAGACAATATTCCTAGGAGATTTCTTTTTGGGATCTATTTGAGGAGGCGATCGATGGATTCTTTCAATTTCTATTTTGCCCTGTGGCTCTAGAAAATCAGGGCAGTTCTCCTTGATTATTTCTTGAAAGATGATATCTAGGCCCTTTTTTTGATCATGGCTTTCAGGTAGTCCAATAATTTTTAAATTCTCTCTCCCGGATCTATTTTCCAGGTCAGTGGTTTTTCCAATGAGATATTTCACATTGTCTTCCATTTTTTCATTCCTTTGGTTCTGTTTTATAATATCTTGATTTCTCATAAAGTCACTAGCTTCTACTTGCTCCAATCTAATTTTTAAGGTAGTATTTTCTTCAGTGGTCTGTTGGACCTCCTTTTCCATTTGGCTAATTCTGCCTTTCAGGGCATTCTTCTCCTCATTGGCTTTTTGGAGCTCTTTTGCCATTTGAGTTCGTATATTTTTTAAGGTGTTGTTTTCTTCAGTGTATTTTTCAGTATTTTGGGGGGTCTCCTTTAGCAAGTCATTGACTTGATTTTCATAGTTTTCTCACATCCTTCTCATTTCTCTTCCCAATTTTTCCTCTACTTCTCTAACTTGCTTTTCCAAATCCTTTTTGAGCTCTTCCATGGCCTGGGACCAGTTCATGTTTTTCTTGGAGGCTTCTGTTGTAGGCTCTTTGACTTTGTTAATTTCTTCTGTCTGTATGTTTTGGTCTTCTTTGTCACCAAAGAAAGAGTCCAAAGTCTGAGACTGAATCTGGATGCGTTTTTGCTGCCTGTCCATATTCCCAACCAACTGACTTGACCCTTGAGTTTTTCAGCGGGGTATGACTGCTTGTAGACTAGAGAGTTCTATGTTCCACGTTTGGGGGAGATGTGCCAGCTCTGCCACACCAGCACTCCTCCTTCCCCAAGAACCTCCAACCCGGACTGGGCTTAGATCTTCAGCAGGCTGTGCACTCCTCTCTGCTCCGCCACTTAATTCCTCCCACTAGGTGGGCCTTGGGTGGGAAGCAACAGTAGCTGTAGCTGCCCCACCTCCACTGCCCCGGGGGCAGTGGCCGAACTGAGAACTCCTTCCACCCTCGCAGCTTTTCCCACTAACCTTCTCTGCTGTCTTTGGTGTTTGTGGGTTGAGAAGTCTGGTAACTGCTGCAGCTCACTGATTCGGGGCGCTAAGGCCCACTCTGCTGGCTCCACGCCACTCACGCTGGGCTCTGCTCCGCTCCCCTCCCAGCTCCCAGCTCCCAGCTCCGTGTGGGATAGACCTCACCCAGAGACCATCCAGGCTGTCCTGGGCTGGAGCCCTGCTTGCCTCTGCTGTTTTGTGGGTTCTGCAGTTCTAGAATTGGTTCAGAGCCATTTTTTATAGATTTTTGGAGGGACTCGGTGGGGGAGCTCACACTAGTCCCTACTTTCCTGCCACCATCTTGACTCCGCCATAAATATATACATTTTTGCGTACATTAGTGACCATTATCTTTAATTAATATTTCCTTTTTCCCCAACTAAAATATTTTAATATATTTCTATATTGTTTTTAAGTTTTGAGCTCCAAATTTCAGATCCAAATTCTATCCCTCCTCCCCTCCACAAAAGAGCAAGCAATCCAATATAGGTTATACACATGCAATCATGTAAAACATTCTCATATTAGACCAATTTTTAAATTTTTAAAATCTCATTATATTGTGCTTCTATCAGACCCCATCTAGACTATTGTGCCTAGTTTGGAGCCCAACAATGGCCATTTGGAGAGCATCCAGTTGAGGTCACCCAAATGGTGAAAGGACTGGAGATCATGCCAGGCAGCATCTTTCAAAGCAACAACAAACTGCAATGGAAAGTACACAGGATTCTGGGAAAGAGGACCTCAGTTCAAGCCTTGGACCCATCACTTAGTGCCTTTGTGACTTCGGACAAGTCAATGAACTTCTTGGAACTTCAGTTTCATCAGTGAAAAGAGTTGAACTAGATGGTAGCTAAGGTCCTTCCAGCCCTAAATCTATCATCCCACGGCCCAGACATTTTTATACTAAAGAAGAGAAAGCTTGAGGAGTACATGCTTTCTGACTTCTACTATTTGGAAGGCTGTCATATAAAAAGATTAAACTATTTTGCATAACCTAAGAGGACAGCACAGGGAACATTGAAGGGCCAGATTTCACTTCAATTTAAAGGATTTTTTTAACAATCTGAGCTGAAAATGGGGCTCAGTCACTAAAATACTGTACTTAGAAGCAGTAAGACCTTGAAATTCAATTCTTCCTCGGACATTTAATAACTGTGTGACCTTGGATAAGTCATTTAAATTCTCTGAGACTCAGTTTCCTCATCCATAAAATGGAAATAATAATAGCACCTTCTTCTAGGGCTTTTGTGAGGATCAAATTAATGGGTGTAAGACACTTCACAAACCTTAAAATGTTGTGTAAATGTGAATCGTTCTTGTTGCTTTGTTGTTGTGGTTGTTGTAGCTTTCCAAGATGTCATGGACTGCTTTGGGAGATCATGTCTTCCCACATCTAAGAGGTCTTCGAGGTGGGAGGTGGGGGGGAATCTAGGTATGCTTTAGAAAAATGTGGAACATTACATAGCTATGCTCCCTTCTGCTTTCCCAACTTTCTTCTACTTTCTCAGGGTTCCTCAAAGCCTGTTGTTTCCTCTGGGTTTGTGACTGACTTTTTCCACATTTCATTTGAGTACAAGAATGAAAGTCAAAAATACTAGAATGTGTAAAAAAAAAAAAAGAAAAAAAACTAGACTGTGTGTGCGCGCGGCGCGCGTGCTCATGTATCTGAGTGTGTGCGTGCACATGTGCACTTGGTTTGGGGATAGGCTAGAATGTTAAACACAAGTGGATGCCCAGGACCAAAAGGCATCATAAATGGATAACAATCACTTGTAGCATCCCAAAGGACAATGGAAAGGAAAGGAAGCAATGTGAGAAATCTAAGAGAATCACATAGGAGTAATTGTGAGAAAAATGTGATCTAAGAGCTGTATCTGAGGAGGTAGACCCTTCATGTATCACCAAGGGATCATCACTGGTGGAGCTCTCACATGGTCCACTGCCACTGAAATGTTGTCAAGGGAACTAGAGAAAGGTTACTACCTCCCAGCCCCACCTCCTCCCAGTTGGATACTGCTGGGAGATTTATAAGACAAATGCACAATAGCTAGAGGATGACGAGGCATGGGTAAGTTGGCATCTACATGAATGAATGAATTAATGAGCAAACAAGTCAAGCATTTATTAAGCACGGACTATGTACAAGGCACTGGGGTTATAAATGGTAAAATAGGATGTAGTCCCTGTTCTTAAGGGACACCACTGGTAAGAATACCCACATCCAGGAGATTACAGATCCATGGAATTAACAAAGTATCAGTTGTAACATTCACAGTTCTCTTCAATGACACATTCAGCATTTAGTCTGTTCCAAATTTCCTCAAGAAGTTTAATGCATGGTGAGATTTTTGGAATCCAGAAGGCATGGGTTCAAGTTCTATCATTGACACAATAGCTACATGACCATGGACTAGATATATAATCTCCTCCTTCCTTCCAACTCTGTAGGGACCTAGGTTTCGGAGGAGTTACTGATCTGCATTGGTGGAGGGAGTTCTAACACAAGGATGACCTTACACTGAAATCACTTGTCCAGACCGATGTTAAAAGCAAAATACAATCACTCTCAAACCAAAACTGTCCCTTATCTAACATTTTGTCAGATCAATGTAACTAGTCTTAGTAAAAATTGATTTATTTAATTTGAAGGTATATATAGAACCTATGTTGGATTACATGCTGTCTTGAGGGGAGGAGTGGGGAGGAGAGGAAGAGGAGAAAATTTGGAGCACAAAAACATGTAGAACTGAGTGTTGTAAACTAAAAACAAAAAAAATTTAAAAAATTATTTATTTCAAAGAAAGTTATTCATTTTCTCAATCTGCTCTAATATGGAAGAGGATGTGACTATGGAACAAATTGGATCTGCACAGATGGACACTAAGTTCACTGGAAAAATGATAGAGGAAGAGAAGCAGGAGAAGGGCCTCACTATCTCCTTTCCATGACATGCTAGTAGAGTTTGTTTGATATCACAACTTCATTCTTCTCTCCAACATTGCACAGTAAATATTTATTTTATTTGAAGTTTGTTGTAGGTTTGGTTTTGGTTTTGGGGGGAAAGGGGTATAATGGTGGTAAATTTCCTTAAGATACTTGGAGAAAGAGTTGATTCTCTCAAAATGAAGATAGGGTATCATGGGTTGGAGCAAGAAATATCTGGGTTCAAAATTCTGGGTTTGACTTTAAGCTTTTTTGAAGAAAACAGACCTTCTGGCTAAGTCCCATCTAATGCTGGATATGCAATGAATCTATGATGAAATTTGAATATTCTTCCCCCAACTTGGGTGTCTCAGCCCATCATCTTTGTAAAATGGAAAGAACAGTAGCCTTATGGTCAGAAGACCAGGGTTCAGACCTTGTCTTTGTCATTTCCTAGCTTGGGTGAGTCACTTACACTCTTGGGGTCACAGTTTCAGATGGCCTCTAAGATTGCTTCCAGTTCTAAATCTATAATCTTATTTTGAAGTTTGATACCTTTGATTCCTTGCTTGCTAATAAATTGAAATACCTCTTATATTTTTCTCCTTATTTTCCTCTCTGTCTAGTTGTTCCATCATCTAAGTCAGAGCAGCTGTTTTTCATACACGCCTCTCCAATATCAGTTCTTCTCTTCTGCCTTCCAGACCCAGTATTCCTTCCTGCTAAAGAATGTATAAGACCCAGGAATCTGTAGCATTTCAAACTCTTCAACTTCTTTTTGACTTAGAAATTATCTGTGGCAAGGGAGAATAAGCTTTGACTGGTCCTTCCAAGATAAAAAGCTTTGCTTATTCCTAGAAAGACTTAGATGAACTGATGCAAAGCAAAGTGAGCAGAACCAGGAGGACATTGTACATAGTAACAGCAATATTGTACAATGAAGGATTGTGAATGGCTTAGCTATTATCAGCAATGCAGCGATCTAAGAAAATCTTAAAGGACTAATGAAAAATGCTATCCACCTCCAGAGAAAGAACTGATGTTGTCTGAATATAGATTGAAGCATTCTTTCTTCCTTCCTTCCCTCTCTCCCACCTTCCTTCATTTTCTTATTTCCTTCCTTCCTTCCTCCTTCCTTCCTTCCTTCTTTCCTCCCTTTTTCCCTTTGCTTGTTTATTTATTATTTCCTTCTTCTTGCACAAAATAACTAATATGGAAATATCATACATGATAGCACATGTATAACCAAGATCAGACTGCTTACTGTCCCAGAGAGAGGGGAGGGGAGGAAGAGAGGGATGAAATTTGGAATGCAAAACTTTAAAATGTTAAAAATTATTTTTATATCATGTAATTTGGGGGGGAAATTAAAATATTATTTTTAAATGATGGTTGTCTTAGCACAAAAAAAGTTTTCATTATGGTTCCATTGATGGAATATATGCCTGTGGCACAAGAACCAGCTTCACTAAATTCAGAGAAATTGGTTGCTTAGATTGGCTGTAAAGGGAGGTCTTTTTAGGCACCAGTATTTCTTGAAGACCATCTACTAAAGTCAGAGGAGTGGTGATCAATGTTGGAGAAAGGAGTTGAATAAATCATAGATCTGTGAAAGATTGAAATTCAACCTTCAGCCAAGTTAAAAAGTGTTTGTTAAGTGTTTATTATTTTGCCAGGCACTTTGCTAAGCACTGGGATTATGAAGAAAGGCAAAAACAGCCAGGAACTTGATTCAAGCCTCATACTACTAGGTTCAGATGACATCCATAGTGGCCCTAATCATTCTTACATGATGAGATCCATAGCTCTCCCCCAAGTGTCCTCTTCCCTGTTTTCTGGAAACTGGAACCCATGAATCCTTGTGTTCATTATGGTGAGAACTTTCATCCAAAAGGCCTTCTCTTTTTTATTAGTGCCTTTTAGAAAACCACAAGGAATATACTAAATTCTCATCTCCTGAAATTTATTCAATGCAAACATTCCAGAGTGTCTATGAATTGTGTTTTCAGGAGAAAATGCTCTCCATGATTTATCTACTCCAGCCCTTGTGGTATCCCCTGACTGATGACTAGTGCTGCTCAATTAAAGATGGTTCTAGGTGATAAAGCTGGGTTGCACCATCACTTAGGGACAATGAAGTACCATTACATGGAAAAGACAAAGGCAAAGAAATTCAAGCTGACTGCTTGATTTTTATTTACAAGTGGCCAAGAAACAGGTCTCACATTCTCAGTCTAACAGCAGGTAGCTAGTTCATTTGGAGAAGTTTTCTTCCATGATGACTGGCAAAGCCTTCCCAGTTATGACTATGTCCAGAACCCCAACAGCAGGACAAATTGATAGTTGTGGCATCATCATTCACTTCAGGGCCATGCTTTGCCCAGAAATTGCATTTAGGCCTATGTCACAAAGATGAAGTAGAGCAGCCGTGTGTGTGTGTCATGTTTGTGTCTGTGTGTGTGTGTGTGTGTCTGTGTGTGTATGTTGTTACTTTTTTTAATAGATCTGTTTCTTGGACTGATTGTTCTATTATGCAATTTATAACAAAAAACTTTCTGGAAAAGAAGATGACTAATATATGGTAAGAGTAAAAAAGAGAGCATAGTTCCTGGCAAAGGAAAATGTCACTAATTTCTACACAGATTCAGTAGGAAAGTAAGCAAAATCCTTCCAAGATTGTCTGCAGATTACAGTTAGTCATCCAAGTTAGATGGAGGTGAATCACTTTCTAGAAATTTTTTGGATGGGCATTGCAAGAGTCAGAATTGATATGTCTGAAATCTCTTTCTACATTATTTTTATTTTACTTTATCTTATTTTTTGTTCTCCCATTGGTTTCTCTGCTAAAAGCTATACAGGGAGACTTTCTGAGCTGCTGGTGGTGGGTCACACTAATCCCTAATGAAGTAAAAATTACCAATACTCTTTTCTTCATACTCCCTAGTCCCAAGTAACCTCACAACATGGATGCATGAGCAATTCAACTCTGCAGTAGAAACTCTTGCTAAAGAATAGGTTATGTTCACTCCACCAGAAGTTCTGGATTTTTTTCTCCTAGTAATCTGCTTTCAAAGTCAAAATTACTAGTAGGTCATCCTGGTTTTACATGTGCCCTTCTGGCTCACAGTCACCTCCAAATTAGCCAATCAATCAACAAGAATTTCATAAGTTTACTATATGTTAGGTACTGTACTGAGTTCTGAAGATATGAAAAAGGCAAAAAGAAAAAAAAAACTATCCCTGACTTCAAGGAGCTCACAAACTAATGGGAGACACATGTACATACATATCCATGTATATATCCAAGAGACATAAAACATAGATTCAAGATGACCTTAGAGGAGAAGATCCTAGCATCTTAGGGTGAGATGGAAGGAAGGAAGGAAAAGCCTCTTCTCAGAGGTGGCCTCTGATGTGTTACTTCCTATCTCTAGAAAGAAGAGAAATTATATAAGCTCTTGGGCCAAAGTCTTTGGTTTCCCACTTCCTCCTCCACTTTATTGTATATGTATTTATATTGGTATTGCATTGTACCTTTCTTCTCTGTATATATCTGTATTTCTCCTTTTCTTTTTTAATTAATTAATTTATTTTTAGTTTTCAACTTTCAGTTCCACAAGCTTTTGAGTTTTAAATTTTCTCTGCCTCCCTTTCCTCCCCCCTCTCCAAGATGGCGTGCAATCTGATATAGGCTCTACATATACATTCATATTAAACATATTTTCACATTAGCCATGTTGTAAAGTAGAACTAGAACCAATGGCATGAACCACGAGAAAAAAGAAACAAAACAAAACAAAAACAAGAGAGAGAGAGAGAGAGAGAGAGAGAGAGAGAGAGAGAGGAGAGAGAGAGAGAGAGAGAGAGAGAGAGAGCGCAAATAGTATACTTCAATCTGCATTCAGACTCCATAGTTCTTCCTCTGGATATGGATAGCATTTTCCATCGTTAGTCTTTTGGAGTTGTCTTAGAACCTTGCACTGCTGAGAAGGGCTGTCTATCTAAGTCAGTCTTCTCACAATGTGGCTGCCACTGTGTACAATGTTCTCCTGGTTCTGCTCCCCTCACTCGGCATCAGTTCATATAAGTCTTTCCAGGTTTTTCTGAAGTCCACCTACTCATCATTTCTTATATCACAATAGTATTCCATTACAGTCATATACCACCACATCTTCAGCTATTCCCCAGTTGATGGGCATCCCCTCAATTTCCAATTCTTTGCCACCACAAAAAGAGCTGCCATAAACATTTTTGTACGTGTGGGTTATTTTCCCATTTTATGATCTCTTTGAGATACAGCCTTAGAAATGGTATTGCTAGGTCAAAGGGTATATACGTTTTTACAGCCCTTTGGGTATAGTTCCAAATTTCTCTCCAAAATGGCTGGATCAGTTCACAACTCTACAAGTCTGGATGCAGAAGAGCTCAGATGTCATTTTCTTGCCTCCTTTCATACCTGTAGCTTCTAGAGGAAAAGCAAAGGCTTGTAATAAAGAGTCCACAGTCGTTTTCTAATTCATATAGAGTAATAGCATTATAAAATATAAAAAACAGTTTATTGGATAACACAAAAATGTCTTGAAAGGGAAAGTTTGGTTCTCTTGTCAATTTCATTTTTAATATGATAAATATATTTATAATTGCTAATGATTTTAAATTTAGGATTCTTGTTGCTACCTTATTGCTTAAAGCCATATTGGACCTTAGAGCTCACCTAGGCAAATTCCTTTCCTTGCCAAAGAAAAAACTGAGGTCCCAAGATGAGAAGAGACTTGCCCAAGCTCCAATAACTAGTTATCTTCTTTCTCTTCTATAGAACAGTGGGAGGAATCTATTGTTACATTCTTTTAGAGATTTATTTATCTATTTGCAAATTTCATCGATGTGCTATTAAATGCCAGAGCTATATCCTGATATGTCTTCTCATCTACACCCGATCCTTCCTGGTTATAAAGTAAAACAGCTAACAAAATGAAAATTTTAAAAATCTGATAGGATATACAAAATTCTGCAGCTGTAGTTGCCCACTTTTCTACCAAGCAAAATCTTTTTATCATCCCTTCTCCAGAATCAAAGTTGATAACCACTGGTTTTCAATTTAGTTTATCTAAGCAATAGCATTTTCTATTTATAATTATTTAAAGTATAATCTTATTATTGAAAATGTGATTTTTATGGTTATAACTATGACTGTAAATGTCTCCTCAAGTCCCTCTCCTTAATCTTTTACTGGAATTGATTAACTCATAGCCAGACTGAGAAACAGAAAATGCAAATGTCATCAGAAAGATGCATGACCCTTTACCTCATTCCATCTCATCTACTCTGGTTGGAGCAAGATCTAGTTCTCCAAGGAGAGGTGGCACTTTTCTCAGTTGGCACTATAGTTGGCAGTGCCCACTATTCCTTTTGCTTGGCAGTAACTTTTGAGGTTCAATGATGCACACATCATTGGAATATGCTACAGGAAGCTTTCATACCTGTATAATGCTTTAATAGCACCGATATAGAAAAATATGAATACATCTGCTTTAAAGATGGATAAGTTTCAATGCCAAGAATTCCATTTGTTTGAATTTTTAAAATATATATCATATTCTAGGAAGCAGAACCCTGAGTATTTGAATCATTGAAAATTCTTAAATGTGAATAGTAGACTGGATAGGGGAAATTATTGATTTAAAAGCACACTTCAAGCTGGAAACAGGTAGGGGGAAATATTTCTTCCAACTGAATGAAGTGTTGCAAATAAGGTTTTTTTTCCCATCCTTTGCTTACACATAGGAATAATAATAATATGAAAAACCCTACGAAGTATCAGCCTGTCTTTCTGTTGAAAATCTCTGAATAGGTAATGTTACAATCACTTCCTGAGATTCAATAAAATCTACCATGTGTGTTTGTAAACAACTAAAAGATGCAACTAATCTTGAGCAATACACAAGTGAGCCATCTTTGGGAATGCCAGTTGCTTGCTAATAACTTTCTAAAATTGCTCTCCAGCATTAATTGAAATCATAAATCCCCATCACATTCCATGCCTAACTACTGTACACCATTAGCTTGCTTCAGTTTTTAATCACTGTCTGTGGGGGAATTTTCTTGCGGCTTCTCTCCTCCCCATGGAGCAGCCATATTTATTATTGCAGTTCAAACATCTCAAGATATTCCCGTTGCAAAGCTATATAACATCTCTCTAAGCATGTCAATCTGTGGGCTGCCTAATATGAATGCCAGCCCCTATCCCAACAGAGCAAAGGGAAAAATGTCAGGGAAATATATTTGCCTTTGTTTGGGCCCAGGTGTCTGCAGATATCATATTATTGAAAGCATATTTAAATTCTGTTTGGTTCAGACAGGCTACTTGTGTTATACAGAGGAGCCACTCAGAGGTTATGGCCACCACCAGACAATTTGCCAGACAAGAAAGATGGCCTCACAGACTGTCTGACAGCTTTATTCTTGTGGGTCTGAAAGGGAGAGCAGGGGAGAGAGAGAGAGAGAGAGGTGGGGGAGGGGGAGAGAGAGCGATAGAGAGAGAGACAGAGAGTGACAGAGAGAGAGACAGAGAGACAGAGACAGAGAGAGGGGTGGGGAGAGAGAGACAGAGGGGGGGAAGAGAGAGAGAGAGAGAGAGACAGACAGACAGAGAGAGAGACAGAGAGGAAAGGAGAGGGAGAGAGGAAGGGAGGGAGGGAGGAAGGAAGAAAGGAAGGAAGGAAGGAAGAGCAAATATTGCAGATATAGCTGGGTAGAAGGTGAAGTTCAGAAAAATATTAACTGGTTGTACAAGGAGTGGGTGGTTATAGTAAAAACAAAAAAAAACCCCAAAACTCGGTATTTCAGTTATACCAATACTTATTACAACATTTTTATGACCAAATTATGCTCCCTTTTAGTACTGCATCTTTGCGTCAGCTGCTGAGAACAGATAGTAAAGAATTCTTCCATAAGGTATCAGATGTTTATATGGCAGAAGAGAGAATAGCCCCTGCCATGAATCACTGTCTAGCTGAATGGCTCTGTTGATCCCAAGGAAGATCCCTTGGCATTTTAGTTGGTTTTATATTGGGCCTCATGCTTTTAAAAATCTGTTCTCCCCACCCTTTTATTTGTCTGCTCTGCCACTCCTGGGCCCTTCCGATGGCCATGCTATGTGATTAAACTTGTAGTAACTGATGGCTGTACAGATACTACTCAGGGAGGACCATGGATAGAACTCATTTCTGTGAAGGTTCCAAAGTTAGAGAACTCAGTGCATTAAGATGTTTTGTTTGTATTTGGTCTTTGGTAGGTATTGACTTCCTGGGCATAGGGAGAATGAATGCCTTATACCCCACACATGTTTGATATTCCCTTAAGAGCTCCATTCCTCTGCACAGAAAAGGAGAATTCCAGCCTAATAGGCACCACACTGTGCCCAGGGCACTGCACTGTATGAGCTGAACCATTGGCAATTCCTCAGTCAGTCAGTCAAAAAGCTTTTGTTAAGTTACTACTTTGTGCCAGGCACTGTACTGAGCACTGGAGAGGCTAAGAAAGGCTGGAACAGTCCTTGTCCTTGAGGAGTTCATATTTTAATAGGGGAGAGAATTTATAAACAACTACATACATTCACCTTACTGGGGTGAATATTTTGTTTGGTTAGGGCAGATTACTTATGATTTACATTGGAGCAGGTTAGAGGTCTGAGTCATCACTGGGTAGCTTCCTAGTCTAGGTATGGACCAGAATTCTACCAGAGATAGAAAGAATTGTCTTAGATATAATACTCTTTGTCTCTTCCCATTGCCCAGAGTGAGGGTGGGGTGGGGTGGATTTAGGTCTTGGGGAGCAAGAAGTAATGTGATGCCATTGTGGCAGAAGGGTGCTATGCTGAAGGTCAGAGGAGGGTGGATTCCAGGACCAACAAAAGTAGCATGGTTCTTTCCTGGTCCTGGCTGCTGAGTCCATTTACTTCTCATGTTCTGCAGTGAATTAACAGAAGCCAAAAGGCACCAGACATCTTTGCCAGTGACCAAAACAAGCATCGATTCCTCTGATTTCCAATTTGCCAGCATCCCGAGGTCTAGGCTCCTCCATGAGGCCTAGTATTTCTTCCAGATTGACTGCCTCTCCTGATGACTGGTCCCACTAAGTGTGAGCTAAACTTCCTGTCACCTGAAGACTATTATCTATTACCTTTTACCTTCTCACATTGGGCACAAACAAATCCAAACACTATACACTCTACAATTCCTAGGTCCAGGTTGAATCTACGTCTAGGGCAACTTTAGGGTTTAAGAGATTGGGGTTTCAGGCTGCTTGCTAGATGTGTAATTATTCATTATGTTCATATATATTGTTATAACATTGTTATAACATACTGTTTATTTGCTTTTGACTTCTACACTAACCTAGCTTACCTATGGGCTTCCAGATAGGTCAGTTCCATTATAGAAAGCAGTGACTGAAGTATGGCTTCATGAAAGGCAGGGCTCACCAGTGGATGAAGGCTCAGAGGTAAAGTCTAATTGGACAAATCCACCAAGGCACACACTCCTTGATAATGATTCAGGACCACACAAACAAAGAGGTAGAACTAAAAGATAGAAGGGTTAAGGTAGAGAGTACAGCACTTGCTAAGCATTTCTACCCACTGGAGGATAAGCAACTACCAATGTTAATATGGGACCCGTAGTGAGTGGCTATAAATGCCATCTATTAATAAATACATATGTGTGTATGTATTATATACATATATATACACATATACATGTATGTATCTATATGTATGTATCTATGTATATGTGTGTATATGTATATATGTGTGTATATGTGTGCATATATGTGTGTGTATATATGTATATACACACATTGAATGTTGTCAATTTTCCTTATACTAATGTCCAGGAATAAATATGTCAGAGACCAAGGACATAGCTGAAAAATGATATTGTTATCCATACTGAAGCAGGTCCATAATATTCCCAAGGCTTCTTCCCATCTTCATGAAATTTGGAATGGATATGTAGCAGGAAGGGACTGCTAGAGAGACGTAAACAAATAATCCTTGATCTGATATTCAAGGCCTTTTATAACTTGACTCTACTTTTTCAGATTTCCTTTGTAGTACCCCTGTTTATACACTCTTTGCTCCAGCCAAGCTATCCTAGTAGCTGTCTCCTGACATTATCTTGACTATAAGGCTTGATATCTCAGAGGAAAGACCTGCCTCCTTCTCTTAGGCATGACCTAAGATAAGGCCACAGGAAGTAAAATTAGTAATTTTGATTACATGAAATTAAAAATATTTTGCACACAAACAACTTAATGCAGCCAAAATTAGAAGGAAAACAGAAAAGTGGAAACATTTTTACAACTCTGATAAAGGCCTCATTTCTCAAACATATAGTGAACTGAGCCAAATTTATAAAAATAAGAGCCATTTCTCATTTGATAAATGGTCAAAGAGTATGAACAGGCAGTTTTCAGAAGAAGAAATCAATAGTCACACAAAAAGTGTTCTAAATCACTACTGTTTAGAGAAATGTGAATTAACTTTGAGATGACAACTCACAACCATCAGATTGGCTAACATGACAGAAAAGAAAAATGACAAATTTTGGAAGGGATGTGGAAAAACTGGGACACTAATGCCCTCTTGGTGAAGTTGTGAGCTTGTCTAAGCATTCTGGAGAACAATTTGGGACTATGCCCGAAGGGCTATAGAACTGCATACCTTTTAATCCAGCAATATCACTACTAGGCCTGCATCCCAAAGAGATCAGAGAAAAGGGGAAAGGCCCTATTTGTACAAAAATTTTTATATTTAAATATTTATAACAGCTATCTTGTTGTGGCAAAGAATAAGAAATCAAAGGGATACTCGCCAATGTGGTATATGATTACAATGGAATACTATTGTGTTATAAGAAATGAAGAGCAGGTTGGTTTCAGAAAAGCTTGGAATGATATATAAATTCATGCAAAGTGAAATGAGCAGAACCAGGAGAACATTATACAAAGTAACAGCAATATTGTATGGATGATCAACTGTGAAAGACTTAGCTACTCTGAACAAGACAATGATCCAAATAATTGCAAAGGATCCATGATGAAAAATGCTATCCACCTCCAGAGTGGGGAAAAACTGATGAATATATTGAAGCATACATTTGTACTTTATTTTTCTTGAGGGTTTTTGGTCTATTTTCTTTTGCAGCATGTCTAATATGGAAATATGTTTTGCATGACTGCACATGTATAATCAATATCAAATTTCTTGCCTTCCCATGGAGGAGTGAGGGAAAGAGGGAAGGTGAGAATTCAAAACTAAATTTTTTTTAAAAAAAGGAATGTTACAATTTTGTAAATAATTAAGAAATATTTAACAAAATAAATTAAAAATACATTTAAAAAGAAAATAAACTGAAGCTATAGTTCTTTTCCTTCTCTCCCTCTCTCCTTCCTTCTTTTCCTTTTCCTTCTTTGTTTCTTCCTTTTCCTGCCCTCTGCTTCTTCTTCTTCTTCTTCTTCTTCTTCTTCTTCTTCTTCTTCTTCTTCTTCTTCTTCTTCTGCTTCATCTGCTTCTTCTGCTTCTGCTTCTGCTTCTGCTTCTTCTTCCACTTCTGCTTCTTCTCCTCTCTGTCGCTGTCTCTCTGTCTCTGAATCTGTCTCTCTCTCTGTCTCTCTGTCTGTCTCTGTCTGTCTATCTCTTTCTGTCGCTGTCTGTCTCTGTCTGTCTCTGTCTCTGTCTGTCTCTGTCTTTCTGTCTCTGTCTCTCTCTCTGTCTCTCTCTGTCTCTCTCTCTTTCTCTCTCTCTCTGTCTCTCTCTCTGTCTCTCTCTCTGTCTCTCTGTCTCTCTGTCTCTCTGTCTCTCTCTCTCTCTCTCTCTCTCTCTCTCTGTCTCTCTGTCTCTCTGTCTCTCTCTCTCTCTCTCTCTCTCTCTCTCTCTCTCTCTCTCTCCCTCTCTCTCCCTCTCTTCCCCTCCCACCTCACTTGAGCTGGAATGCAGCAAATGCTCATAGACCTAAACCTAATATTGATTGGTATGGAAATGTTAAGATGCTATGTTTTCCTGACCTGGACAGAGAGCTTTGTGGCCCTCCACTCCTGAAGGCTCACTATATTAGTGACAGAATTAGTTTGGAAACCCAGTCAATTGATTTTCACCCTACTCAAGTTGGAAGTTCAGACCTTGCATAGTCAAGTTCTGGCAAGGAAGTACAGAACTCCCACAATCAAGTCCAGCTTCAGACTTTCTTAGCAAGTGTGGATTGCAGCATGCACCATGATGCCCAGCCAAAGCTACAATTTTAATTGCAGATTGAGTAGTATCCTCTGAGCAATGCCATTTCTTCATCTCATTATATGGACAATTCCCAGACTCTCAGGTTAGGTGGACAGATAGTGTCATTGAATCCTGGCATTTCTGCAGAGCTCTGGCTTTTTCAAGAACATTGCTGGCCCATTTATACAGGTAGCGAACATGTCACAGAGAAGACATAATTGAAGGGATGCAGGAGGCCCTCCTGCCCTGAATGCCCATTAAAGCACAGACACCAGCAGGAGATGGGAACTGACCTAGTGCTGCAAACCCTTACAAAATCCTCCATAAATTTTCTGCAAATGAAAGCCAAGAGAACTTCCATGGAGGCCAAGCAGGAATTTTCTCTTTCATTTCTACAGAACAAGCTGTATTTTGAGGACAAATATTTTCAGGATAATCAGCTTCAATCTCTCAATGGAACTAGAATTTTTTTCATCTGCAATCAGTTTTTCCCTGTGAACAGCAGCCCTGATATGGAGGCTGAAAAGGAAATCAGGGCAGGCTTGATGAAAGTCAGGAGGCTGGCCCAGAAGAAGCAGAACATGCGCCATCTTTCTACTGGGTCAGAAGTCTGCATTGAGGGGGGCCATCTGAGGCAGTGGCATTGTCTAGTCAGCATAACGTCTCAGAGGGTTAATCACGGATCTCAGAATTGGAAGAGCCCCAAGAGGCTATCTGATCCCACCCCCTGACTTTACAACTGAGCAAAACGAGGCTGAACATGGTTAAGCAATTTGTTTCTGTTCACACAACTCATAAACGTCAGAGGCAGAATTTGAACATAGGTCCTCTCTCCACTGCTTTTCTACCATATACAACACTGCCTCCTGAATATCAAAACATCATGGATTGATACCAGAAGGGATATCAGCGGCCATCTAGACCGACCCTTTTGTTTGATGAGAAAACTGAGGCCTAAGAAGGTACATAGTTTGCTTTTTAAAATGTTCATTTCCTTCCATGCCATTCTTTATCCAGATTCTCTTTGCTAAGATGGAGGCTGAATGGATCACAGGTTGCCAGTCGGAGCTGAATGAGCTGAATTTCGAGCAGGAGACCTAGGTTCATATCCCACCTCCAGTGTGGCCCTAGACAAGTTACTTTATTTCTTAAAAGCTCAGCTTCCTCCTCTGAAAAATGGGAACAAAGATATTGCACTAACTACCACACGGTATTGTTGTATGGAAAGCACCTCCAAATCTTTAAAGTACTCTTTAAAATGTCTGTGATTCTTATTAATGGTGTTTGAGAAGGCTCATTTCCCAAGGCTTGTGTCTATAGGAATCACACATTCCACCCCCAGCCTTTATCTCTTCGTAGGTTGTCCTCAGCTCCTGGAATGCACTTTCTTCTCATCTCTGCCCCTTAGAATCTCTTACATGAGGTTCTTCCAGATTCCCCAAGTGATCAGTCAGTCAATCAACCAGCACTGATTAAACACCTACTGTGTGCCAAGTCTCTGCCTTCAAGGACCTCACAGTCTCATGGGGAATATAACATGCAAACAACTACGCACAAACACAGGCTAAATCGGAGATCACCAACAGAGGGAAGGCACTAGCATTAAGGGAGGATGGGAAAAGTCAGCGTCCTAACCATTTCCCCAGTTTCATTGGATTTACTTCATATACATTTTTTGTTTGCTCACTTAGATACCTATTGTTTCCCGCTAGTAATAGTAACAATCTGCATTTATGTAGCACCTTAAGGTTTGGAAAGAATGTCATGTAAATTAGCTCATTTGTTCCTCCAAGACCCTGTGAGGTAGATATTATTATCTCTATTTTACAGATAGAGAAACTGAGGCTCAAAGAGATAAATGACTCACCCAGGATCACAAAGGTCATAAGATCTGAGGCAGGATTTGAAAACAAAATGCTTTTCTGACTCTAAGCCTAGAGCTCTACTACCATGCTTCCTAATGTCAACTCATTGATTTTCATTTTTTACCTTGTTATCCATAGCCTAGCACACTGAATGGAATAAGGCAGGTAACTAATAAATGCCTTTGAAATTGAACTGTACTCAATTGAATTATATACCCAAGTCCAACTGAGTCAATTTTTGGATTAAAAAAAATCATTCAGACCAGGTATATCACTGAAATGACCAGTGAATTCTCTCAAATGCCATATCTAGTGTCAACAACAAGAAAAGCATGTACTAGGCTGAAAGCTGTTTGTGATAGAGTGTAATATGGGGTTATTTGTGCTGAACTGGGGGTGCTTAGGATGGGGAAGACAGCAATGAGAACACATGATCTCTCTCTCCAGGTAGGTGAAGGATTGTTGTGTGAAACAGGAACTGGCCTTCTCTGCTTAGCCCCAAAGGGCAGAACGAGGCACCAATGGTGGATGTTGCAAAGAGGCAAATTTTGGCTTGATCTAGGGAAAAACACTTATAGTTATTTCAAAGAAGAATGAGCATCCCTCAGGTGGTAGGTTCCCTCCCCTGGAGGTCATCAAGCAAAGACTGGACAAAGACACATCAGGTATAATGTAGTAGGGATTCCTGCTCAGTATGGATAGACTAGATGGTCCCCTATGACCCTGAGATTTCGTGAGTCTATGAATCCCATCTACAGATGTTCAGGTTTTTTTTCCTGCCCCAAATTCCTCCTTAAGCCAATTCACCTCTTAGGTGGACCCATGGCAAAGACTCAAGGAGCAGGAAAGTGAAATCCTAACGGAGTTCTCACAGACATTAAAGGACTTGGGAGAAGGTTATCATGACCTTGTTATGGCCTATTCTTCTCCCACACCTCCAGCCCAAATGAGCCATAACACAGCAATGCTATCAATAGACAGACTAAGAAAATCTTTATGTGTCTGCTTCCTCTTCTCTGATCAAACTTTATTGCTCAGTATGCTCCCTAACTTCATAACCCCTACTCTTTAATAACTTGTTTTGTTTTGTTTTTTTCTGTCACTGGGACTCTGGCTATCCCATTCTCCTGATATGAAGCCTTTTCCTATGTCAGACTCAGCTTTGTGACTCAGTAGATAGAGCACCAGGTCTGGAATCAGAAAGACCTGAGTTCAAGTCCAGCCTCGCAAACTTACTAGCTGTGTGATCCTGGGCAAATCACTTAACCTTTGTTTGCCTCAGTTTACTCAACTGTAAAATGGGGATAATAATAGCACCTACCTCCCAGAATTTTTGTGAGGATCGATGAGAGAATCTTTTTAAAGTACTTAACATAGTGCCTGGCACATAAGTGCTATACATACGCTAGCGATGATGATGGTGATGATGATGATAATGATAATGATGATGTAGACTTGCCTAAGACCTCCATGTCTGAGGAGGCACCTTTCCCATCAAACAGTATTATTTCACGACAAGCTCTAAAATATTGGGATTTTTGCCAGAAAAAAGTCGATAATTGAATTGTGTCCTTAAAATTGGTATCTAACAAGGTTTATTCATTTCGTAGATGAAGGAGATTGGTCATTCTGCCTGTACAAAGTAGCTTCCAGTCAACAGTCAAAGAAAATTTATTAGAATCAAAAGCAAAATTTCCCTGGTTTAAGGTTGGAGTAAAATATGGAAGGTTTATCATGATATAAAAAAATAAAACCATAAAAATGACAAAAAAAACCCTCAATTAACTTGCCTAATGTTTTATAATATAGTCGATGGTTTTTGCTTAAAATGATTTAATTTTGAACTTCAATACAACTAATTAAACCTACTTTATATCTATTTAATTGAAATTAATTTCAACATATGTCTTTCAGTGATAAGAAGCTGTAAGTATGCTAAAATGGACAAAGGGCCAGCCTTGGAGTTAGCAAGACCTTGGCTCAAATCCTGGGGCTGACAAGCTCCTAGTAATGTGACAATAGGGAAGTCATTTAACTTTTCCATGCTGTTCAGAAGTGTCAAGCTAGCAGCTTCTCAAGCAGAAAAGCAAATTAAAATGAATTTGGGGAGTGTTTAACAAACTGTGTCAAAATATAATACAACATAGATAATGTTAATTTGTGGTTTTCTAAGTCAATATGTTGCTTGTAGGGATCCATTTCTGTTTGAGTTTGACACCAGTGATAGGCAATTTTCTAAGATAAGATATAGATAATATGGTGGTAAGCATTGGTGGAAGGAATTTCCATCTTGAGCATTCCCTACATTGTTGAAATCTCAGGTATAGGCCAAAAGGAAAAAAAAATCAGAATCAGTATGGCTCATTGGAAAGTATTTTGAGTCAGAAATCATTGATCCAGATCCTGGATCTCCTAACTACTGATTGACTATGGGCAAGCCATTTAATATTTCTAGGCCTCAGTTTCTTCATCTATAAAATGAGGAGATTGGATATGTTGAACTCTAAGGACCTTCCTAGCCCTAAATCTATGACCCTATGGACGTATGTATTAGATGATGCTTAGGTAAGGTTCCCTTCCAGAGAATGTAGTAGGCAGTGAATCAGCACTGTATTCAGGGATTTTGTACCAATAAGATTTTTATAAATACTTGTGAGTCACATAAAATATAGAGAGAAGAAATGACTTTCTCTTCGCCTTTCTACCCATGTCTGGATGGCTGAGCTATCAATAAACATCACGCCACCCAGAAATGAGCTCGGGTATGTTGTTTGCTCTCATCACTGACTAAACTGAAATTGACTGACATCTCTGTCAACCAATGACAAAGAACGTAGACCTTCTGCTCCCCACTCCCATGGATTTAATGTAAGCAGAAGGTCTGGGCAGCTGATTAAGGATGTGAAATGTAGAGTTTGCATCTCCCTATGCTCCAGAGAAGTCAAGGCAATAACAGACAGTACTGCATCCTGAGGCTGCTTTTTTGCTTCAATATCTCCATATAGTATGTGGGGGAGGGGGAAGGCATTCTAGCTGGGCATCCCCAAGTGCCCTGTATGACAATGGCCCTCCATTCAATACATTCATTAGATTTAATGACATAATTAGATGATTTATTTCCATGCTTCGCTGAACTAGGGAGAGGGCATGGATTTAAATGCCTTTCATCACAGCCCTCTTCATATTTGAAAGGCCTCAAATGCTACTCTGGCCAAAAAGTGTTTTCTAAAGCCCCTTGGCCAAGGTGCCACTCCATGGGGAGTGGACCAAGAGGTGGTTGCCTCATAACAGGCTGACATTGCTGACTCCTGGAGTTTTATGTCTAACCCAGATTCATAGCCCTTGACATGGCCTGTCAGCTTCTACTGCCTTCGGTTCTAAATTTGTAAGATCTTAGCATAATTAGCCCGGTTGGTGTCATTCCACAGCTGCTAAGTATGCAGTGGCTGTACTGCATTATGGCTCCTCCTGGAAGCCGATGACATATCATGAAATATTTATAAAAAAACAAGTGCCGGGTTTCTTAATTATTAGCACTGAATGCTTCTCCTCGCGTAGCCCTGGAGAGTTGGGGCCTGTGCCTCGCAGAGCTCTTTGTGACTGGCATATAATTATGTCTTGTTGATCTTTCATTTTCCCAGCCCCACATTTGGTAAGTTTTATGGCCCGATTGAAAAATCTACCCTCCCCCCATCATGGCTCCCTGTGCCTGTTTATTTTCCCAAATCTACCATGCCCATTGTTTCATCATTTACATTTCTCAGACTGTTTCAGATGAATAAACATTGCCCAACTGCTCCAGCCTAATAAAAACTCTTATTGCTCATTAAATCTTGGGATTAGAATTAGCAGGGAAATAGGCAATAAGGTAGGTTCCTGATTTTGTATTTGAGGATTGAAAAATCATTTCCTTTTCCTAAAAAATATTATATTCTGGGGAAATAGGCGCCAAGTCTTCAGATATACAACTCAGTAAAACTAGTTCACTATGCTGTAATGTGGCCATTTGCTACATAAGGGATTTATTGACTGAACACTTCTTAAGTGATTTGATAGACATGTAGAAGTCAGATAGTCGATAGATGGTGATGGGGATGACTATATACATACATACATACATACATACATGCATACATACACATACACATACACATACACATATACATACATACATATATATATATATATATATATATATATATATATACACATATATACAGAGAGAGAGAGAACATTTACATTTACTAAGCTTTTACTATGTGCCAGGCACTGGGAATACAAATATCAGAAAGCAAGACAATCCTTGACCTCAAGGGTGCTGACAATTACAGAGGACTGGGTTATTCACTCAATAGCATATTGTGTAGATGGTCAGGAAGTGACATTGAGGCATGATTCTGGACCTAAAGCTCATCCATCAGATCCTAGAGTAACAAAGGTAGGGTTCAAGCTTCCTGTGAGGGGAGAAGGGGAAAGATGCATTTAATGGCCAGAGTGCTGGTAGCTTGTTGTAGAGATGGCCAATGGCTGGGAAATTCAGAGGAATTAAGAAAGGAAATGAGATTGAAGACCTGATACATCTCTGAAGATCTCCTGGGGAGAACACAGTTCTCAAAGTTAATCAGATCATAAATTTAAAACTTTAATAGACCTTTTGTTGCACAGATAGGAAGTAACAGAGCTGGGACTGTGAACCCAGCTACTGTGTTGTTCAATCCAACACTCTTTGTGCCTGTCACATCAGTCATATTCTTATTCCCACCCTAATGTCATCTCCACTCCCATCTCTCACAAATTCCCATTTCCTTCTGGTCTTATTCTTTCTTCTTCCATCTTAATACATGGAATTTCCAGTGACTATTTGTTACATGCAACAGTGATAGCTAACATACTTCTAGACTCATAAGGTTTGCAATCTAACTCTAACCTTAAGATAGATAGATACATAAACAGACAGATAAATAGATAGATAGATAGATAGATAGATAGATAGATAGATAGATAGACAGATATATGATAGAAAGAAATATTAGGGATAGGGTTAGATTATAAATATATTATATATAGAAAATGATGTATTTTCTCATATGGATAGAGAGTTAGTCTTGAAGCTCAGAAAATATGGGTTTAAATCATGTGTCCTACACATCTTGACTGTGTGACCCTGAACAAGTCACAATCTCTTCATGCTCTAGGCAAAAATGGTGCCTAGGTGCTTTGGCTGAGGGAGGTTCCTCACCTAGAATTTTCCTATATAAGTGAAATCACAAATCCAATACAGACTCCTATTCCTATAATCCTTGTTATTATTAACCTCATTTTATATATAAGGAATTTGATGTTAAGAAAGAGGGTAAATGATTTACTCAGGGTCACACAGCCAGTCAGTCACTAAGACAGACTTTGAAAGCGGGTTTTCTTGATGTATAACACTCTCTCCAATCTTCCATGCTCCTTCTCAAAGCTCTGTACCCATCATTCCAAATATGAAATTACCATCCACTTGGCCCTCATTTCCTCACCCAGGAGGCTGCACTGCAATTGCTAGGGGTCCAGCTGACATGAGCTACTCAGCTGCCATTTCATTTAACACTTTCAGTCCCAGAATCAGCCCATCACATATTTGTGATGGAGAGGAACAAAGACATAAAATGGTCCCTCTGTTACTGAGAACTAGTTGCCCCTAAAACCAGAGGACCTCCCTTATCACCATTATCAGTGCTAGGGACCTCTCTACAGGAGGTCATGTTTCATCAATGATTAGTAACTCAAAGATTCTGGCCTTCTGGGAAGAAGACTATGAACACCATGTCCAAGAAGGAAATGAGTAAGTGTTATAGTATTCAAGGTTTCAAGAGAGGCTAAGTGAAGCTTAATCAATAAAAGTTAGTGAGATATAGGATTCTTTTAAAGAATGGAGCAAATAGGATGAATGGAAGCACACAGTAATCATAACTATAAATGTGAATGGGATGAACTCACCTTTAAGAAGCAGATAGCAGAGTAGATTTAAAACCAGAAACCTATAATACATTCTTTACAAGAAACACACTTGAAACAGAGACACACAGAGTAATGGTTATGGGATGGAGTAGAATCTATTATGCTTAAGCTTAAAAAATAAAAAGCAAAGGTAGCAATCACGATCTCAGACAAAGGGGAAACAACACCAGATCCAATTAAAAGAGATAAGCAAGGAAACTACATCTTACTAAAAAGTATCATAGACAATGAAGTAGTATCAGTACTGAAAACATGTGGGTCAAATGAGTTTACAGGAGGACATAGGCACCATACTAGTGAGGTACATCAATTTTCCCCTCTCTGAATTAGATAAATCTTACCAAAATAAATAAGAAAAAATTAAGGAGATGAATAGAATTTTGGAAAGTTAGACATGATAGGTCTCTGGAGAAAATTGAAGGAGAATAAAAAGGAATATACCTCTTGCATAGGGGTATATGGCAATACCCAAAAATTGATCATGTAGTGGGGCATAAAAGTCCTGAATTAAATGCATCCTTTTCAGATCATAAGGCAATAAAAATTACATTCAAAAAGGGGCCATGTAAATATAGATTAAAAATTAATTGGAAACTAAATAATCTAATCTTAAAGAATGAGTAGATCAAAGAACAAATCATAGAAACAATTAATAATTTCTTCAAAGAGAATGACAACAATAATACAACATACCAAAATTAACAGGATGTAGGCAAAGCAGTAATTAGGGAAATTTTTGTATAATTAAACCACTTACATCAAAACAGAAAAAGAACAGATCAATTAATTGGGCATGCAACTAAAAAAATCTAGGAAGAGAATAAATTAAAAATCCTTAGTTAAACACCAAATTGGAAATCTTGAAAATCAAAGGAGAGATTAATAAAATTGAAAGTTAGAAAACCATTGAGCTCTTTTTTCTTTCCTGTTTTAACTTTTTATGCTGCTCTTGAGTCTTGTATTTAAAGATTGAATTTTCTGTTCATTTCTGTTTTTTTTTTTTTTATCAGGAGTGATTGAAAATCCCCCATATCATTGAATGTCCATCTTTTCCCCTGAAAGATTATACTCAGTTTTGCTGGAATGTTGATTCTTGGTTGTAATCCAAGCTCCTTTGCCTTACAGAATATCATATTCCAAGCCCTGCAACCCTTTAACATAGGGTACTAAGTCATGCATAATCCTGACTATGATTCCGAGACATTTAAATTGTTTCTTTCTCGTGTTTGCAGCATTTTCTCCTTGAGCTGATAATTCTAGAATTTGGCTATGATATTCCTTGTGGTTTTCATTTTGAGGTCTCTTTCAGGAGGTAATTGGTGGATTTTTTCAATGAGTAATTTACCCTCTGGTTCTAGGACCTAAGGGCAGTTTTCCTTGATAATTTCTTGAAAGATGCTGTCTACGCTCTTATTTTGATTATGGCTTTCAGGTAGACCAATAATACTTAAATTATCTCTCCTGGATCTATTTTCCAATTCAGTTGTTTTTCCAATGAGGTGCACATAGTGGTTCTCTGAGCTAGAGTCTGCCAGTTCCCCTAACTGTGCTAAGGCATGTAGGGGGTTATGGTGTTGGTGTTTGCCTGCCAACTGCTATGGGGCTCAGGATCTCCCACTGGTCTGTTGAGGTGGGCTTGTTTGGATGTTTCCTGTACTGGACTGTGTTTTCCTTTCACCTGAGTGATAGGGACCTTATTTGATGATCCTCTAAGTTTCCTGGATCAAAAGATTGCTCCACCCCATCTTTCTGCTGGCTCCACTGTTCCAGGATCTGTTCTGGGGTACTGTTTTATGGGTGTTCAGGGATGAGAATGGGAGAGGGACAATGATCTACTGCTTACTCTGCCATCTTGGCTCACCTCTATAGACCATTTTCCTAATGAATATTGTTGTGAGTTTTTTAAAATAAATACTAGCAAGGAAATTATAGCAATATATCACTAGGATCACATACTATGAACAGGTGGGATTTATACTAGGAATGCAGAGCTGGTTCAATATTAGGAAGACTTTCAGCATAATTGACATATTAATAACAAAGCCAACAAAAATCATGTGATTATCTCAACAGATTCAGAAAAAAAGCTTTTGATAAAATACAATGCTCATTCCTATTAAAAATTCTAGAAAGCATAGGAATAAGTGGAACTTTCTTTAAAATGATAAGTAATATTTATCTAAAACCAACAGAAAGTATTATTGTGATGGGGATAACTTAGAAGCCTTCCCAATAAGATCAAGGGTAAAGCAAGGATGTGCATTATTACCACTATTATTCAATATTGTACTAGAAGTGCTACCTATTTACAACAGGAGAAGAAAAAGAAATTGAAATAATTAGAATGAACAATGGGAAAACAGATATATCACTCTTTGAATATTATATGATTGTATACCTGGAGAATCCCATAGAATCAACTAAAACTAGTGTAATTAACAACTTTAGCAAAGTTGAAGGATATTAAATAAACCCACATAAATCATTAGCATTTCTACATATTACCAACAAAGCCCGGCAGCAAGAGATAGAAAGAGAAATTCCATTTAAAATAATTGTAGACAGTATAAAATACTTGGGAGCTGATCCACCAAGACAAAAACAGGAATTCTGTGAACATAATTACAAAACACTTTTCTCATAGATAAACAACACTTTCACACAGATGTAAACAATTCAAAAAAGAAAAAACATTGATTGCTCATCGGTAGGCTGGACCAACATAATAATATAGCAATTCTACCTAAATTAATTTACTTATTCAGTGCCATACTAATAAAATGATCAAAAATTATTTTATAGGGCTAGAAAAAGTAATAAAATTCATCTGGAAGAAGAAAAGGTCAAGGATATTAAGTGTACTAATTTAAAGAAATGTGAAGGAAGAGAGACTAGCTGTACCAGATCTCAAACTGCATTTTAAAGCAGTAATTATCAAAACAATGTGATCCTTGCTAAGAAATGGGATGGTGGATCAGTGGCATAGATTATGTATACAATACACAGTAGGAAGCAACCATATTAATCTTGTGTTTGATAAATGCAAGGATCCAGACTTTAGGACAAGAACTCAGTATCTGACAAAAACTGATGGGAAAATTGGAAAGAAGTTTTGCAGAAACTACATATAGACCAATACCTCACAATATATACCAAGATAAGATCAAAATGAGTGTATGATTTAGACATAAAGGGTGATACCAAAAGCAAATTAGGGGAGTTTGGAATAGTTTGCCTGTCAGATCTATGAATAAGGAAAGAATTTATTATGAAACAAGAGACAGAGAGTATATAAAATGAAAAATGGATAATTTTGATTACATTAAATTAAAAAGGTTTTGCACAAACAAAACCAATGCAAGCAAGTTTAGAAGGAAAGCAGAAAAGTGGGGGAAAATTTTTAGAGCAAGTTTCTCTAATAGAGGTCTCATCTCTGAAATATACAAAGAACTGAGTCAAATTTATAAGAATGCAAGCCATTGGGGCAGCTAAGTGGTGCACTGAGTAGAGCACCATCCCTGGAGTGAGGAGGACCTGAGTTCAAATCTGGCCTCAGACACTTGACACACTTACTAGCTGTGTGACCTTGGGCCAGTCACTTAATCCCAATTGCCCTGCCTTCCCCCCCTCCAAAAAAACAAGAATACAAGTCATTCCCAAATTGATAAATGGTCAAAGGATATGAATAGGCAGTTTCAGATGAATAAATTTAAAATATCTATAGTCATATAAAAATGCTCTAAATCACTATTGATTAGAGCAATGCAAATTAAAACAACTCTGAGGTACCACTTCATACCTATAGGAGTGGCTAATATGACAAAAAAGGAAAATGCCAAATGTTGAAAGGGATGTCAGAAAATTGGAACACCAATGCACTGGGTAGAGTCATGAACTAATCCAACCATTCTGGAGAGCAATTTGGAAGCATGCCCAAAGGGCTATAAACTGCACATACCAGCAATACCACCACCACCACCAAAGAGATTTTAAAAAAAGGAAAAGGACTCATTTGTACAAAAATATTTATAGCTGCTTTTTGTGGTGGTAAAGTTTTGGAAATTGAGGGGATGCTCACCAATTGGGGAATGACTGAAAAAGTTGTGGTATATGATTGTGACGGAATACTATTGTACTATAATAAATAATGTTTAAGATGCTTTAAGAAAGACCTGGAAAGACTTAACATGAACTAATGCAAAGTGCAGTGAGCAGAACCAGCAGAACATTGAACACCATAACAGCAATATTGTACAATGATTGATTTGAATAACTTAGCTATTTCAAGCAATACAAAGAGCCAAAACAATTCTGAAGGACCTATAATTAAAAAAAATACTACTTACTGCCAGAGAAAGAAGTGATAAAATCTGAATGCATATCACAGCATACTTTTTTTAACTCTTTTTCTATTTGTGTCTATCTTTCATAATATGTCAGATATGAAAATATGTTTTGTGTGATTGTACATATATAACCTTTATCAAATTGCTTGTCTTCTCAATGGTGGGGTAAGGGAAAGAGGGTGGAAGAAAATTTGGAACTCAAAAACACAAGAGTTCAGAATTGTTTTTACATGTAATGGGGAAAAAAGCAATTCAAAAAACCCTAACCCTAAATTATTTTTGAAATAAATAAAAGAAATGAGCCCAAAAGAAGGATTCATGCTATGTTCACCAGTTACCACTGCTTCCATGGTAGTGCTGCAAAACACCCAATCACACATTGGAGTTGATGTCTCATAAAATAAAACACTACGTCTAATTATTTTCCTTCTTTTTGCAGATGGGTTCTAACAACTCATCTTTCCCACTGTACTGCGAATCCTTTTGGATAGCATGAGGTGAGGACCTTTGGACAAAAGAAAGAGTAGGCACTGGGGGAGAGGGAGGGAAAATTGAAATGAAGTATATTTCAGAAATATATTTCTCCTTTCTCTCCAGCTTCCTCCCTGAGCAGATGGCTCACAATGAAAGCTAAGCATTCTAACCCCATCTCTCTGTTCCTTGTGGACCATCAGGACATTTTCTCTGCTAATTTGGCTCCAAGATGGCATCCCTTGCCAATCACCAACCAGGCCCAGTTCACAGAGACAAACATCCGTGCTTCAGTGACTTCTAAGTTATCTCCAGGTTATTGAATTAATTAGGAAAGGTTTCCAGGTCCTGACTCCCCTCTCTCCACTGATGGCTTTATTTTTCAAATGGCTCATAGGGTGGGCTTGGCATCTCCCCTTCCAGGGACAAGGAAAGTGGAGGGTGGTAAAGGAGTCTGGCAGGAATTCAGGCATGAAACCCATCTAGTGCATCAAGAAGAGATATTTTAATTATTACCTGGCAGAAACAACAGCAGAAGCCAGAAATTGACCATGCTGACTTACCTGAGCTAAATCATAGAGAAGGTGAGGTTAAACTTTAGCTCAATATTTTCCTCTTCCCTCCTTTCTTACTTTGCTACTTCCATCCTAGAGCAACTGCTCTAGATGCCATTATGCATCCTCCAGATATCTGGGATTTCCTACTGCAGATCATTCCCCATGGGCTCATGCTTTCAACTCTTCTTTCTTCTCTTCCATACAAACAATATTTACCCCAATGCCTCAGAGTACCAGCTCCTGTCAGCTAAGTGGATTCTTTTAAGAAGTAGCTGGTAGGGTCCTTCTTACCCTGAAATGAAAGCCATAACAAAGCTTAGGTTGCATATAGCCTTCTTTAGAGAGTTGACTAGAGCTCTGAGAGGATAAGCTACTTGCCCAGGGTCACACAGTCAGTGTGTTTCAGGGGCAAGACTTGACCCCACTTTTTCTGGTGCTGAGGCCAGTTCTTTATCCACTTCACCATGCATGCACTTGTTATAGCTTTGAATTAATCACATTATTTCTCTAATCACTGATTTCCCTATTGATAAAATGGGAATGATAATTATGGTAACTATATTCTAGAAAGTAACAACTTAGCTCAAATTAATTTCTTAGTTCCCTAAGAGGAATGTTCTGCGGTTCTTCCCTCAAAGGTTTGGTGGTAAATCTAACATCTAACTGAAAACCTCAGGCTAGGACCAGTAGAGTGTAACAACAATGTCGATAGCAACTGCTGTAGGGGTGAAAGACCAAACAAGACCAACGAGAACACACGGAAGAGATGCCAGCACAAGTTCTTTGATCTGCTTTTCTAAGGAAAGCAACATTAAGGGGTTAACAATCTCACTTTAATCAAACATACATATATCATTCACTTAGTTTAGCACCCTGAACTTCAGAGCAAATACAAATACAAATTGCAAACAGAGACAATATAAACAGAGGAAACAACACAAACCAGTCTATCCATAGCAATACATAGTTACCAGAGAAGCACCAACATCTGGGTTTCTTCAAAGCCAGGGGAGGGGGGCTCTTAACAACGGCTTCCCAGAGTCTAGTCAAATCACACGACACTCTTCCAGTGAGTGAGAGCCCCAAACAAAATGCTAACTTCTAAGTTTGTATACCCTTCTTAGGGCCCAAAGGCTCCACATCTAATCAGCAAAAGAGTGTGGGCCTGGGGCTTCACACTTAGTAAGACTTAATCAAAGGCACTTGGTTACTTTAGCATTTTCAAAGAGAAAACAGTTTAAAAAAGTGCCACTCTGCTTCCCATTACAGAGTTTTCCTGTACCCAGAGGGTGCCAACCACTTGGTTTGGAAGGAGCTAGATTAGCAGGTGTCAGGCCCAATCCATATGTGGATCTGTACTTGAAACCATTTCTCTGAATTTATACAAATTTATTTCCACAATTATGAATTTTTGAGTTTGAAGCAAGGATCATGATCTAACACTAGGCAATCACCATGAAGAACACCCTTATATGTCTGAGGAGAGTAGTTTTTGTGGCAGGTAGACAGAGAGTGTGGAACACCAGTGCAAGGCCACCACTTGGGTGGCTGTCTTGTGAGGATATATAGGGGCATCATGTTATCTTTTGAGAGAGAGTGGGAGGACTTAGGTCACCATCTGGAAGCTCATATTTGCCTGATCATTCTTGTTAACTCAACGCTAAGCTCTGCTGTTGTATAGTCTGAAGTACTGATCCCACAATTTTGTTGTCCACAGACAAAGTCCCAATTGCCCCATCCTAGTTACTTCACTGGTATTTATCAGAGTTTCACTTCCCTGCTTTCTCTCTCTACCCCTACCCCTTTCCTTCTATCTCAGTTTTCTCTATCATGCTTCTCTTCCTCCCCTGTCCTGACACCTGCCTATTCTCACTGGTTATCTTATTTGTTTCAGATTCCTGCTGCAATGTGCTCTTTGAGTACCAGGCCTGACTCTATACCCTCTCTGAATTTCATGTCATTTCCTGGTGCTTGGCATCTTGGTGGAACCAAGGCTGCTGAAAATGGTGCTTGCAAAGAGGCAGCACTCCAAATCGAGGCACCCAGGGCAATGGACTCTTCATTTGAGGCAATTAAAGGTTTTCAGCACTAGGTGTAGAAACTGGGACATCTTTTCTGGCTGTTCTTCTATTTTGGGGTGTCAGTCACAGCAGGAAGGGGAAAATGTGGAAAAAAATTAAGGCACATTGAGCTAAAACCATAGAACTTAAAAAATAAAACAAGCCCTGGGACCTGGATCAGTTCCAGTTGAAAATTTCACTTTTCTCCAGAACATTATTTAATTAAATGTGAAGGGAAAACCACAGTTAAATTTCAACTTTTTCCCCAAACTTTTAGTTTTCTTCTGGAAGAAACCCAAAGGTCTTTTAACTCCCACTTCAGACCTAGCGAGATGGATCTTCCCTTCCTGTTATGAGAAAGTAGGTCTTTAGTTACTATTTATGCATAAATTGGACTTTTAAAAGAGCCATTTTTTTTGCTTCAGATTTCCTAGTTTGTTTAAATACTCTTGAATCCCGATTCTCTGTCAATTTCAAGTAATGGCAGTATGATGTGATTAAAGATGATCAAACCTAAGAGGACTTAAAAGCCAAAAACCAAATATCTTCATCAAGGCAAGGAGTAGCTACACCCACATTTCTTAGGAAATATAGCCTTCCATAGATCTTGGAGCCCTGGTCCCCCTTCTAGCACCCTACTATCTTCATTACTAGATGATATAAATTTCATTAGTGTACTATCTAAAGCCAGGCACTGCAGGGCCAAGTAAAAAGATACAGGCTTTAGAAGAGATTCTCCATTTCACCCTTGCCAGCAGAGAAAGTCATCTCAGTGGTTCTACTCCATATACTTTTGATCCCAAATCTAAGTCCCTTGTTTTTGGTTTTTTCTTTCAGTTTTTCTCATGGAACCAATATTTGAAACAATCCATGTTCTATGGCCCATATATGTTCAGACAAAAATTTAATTCATATGGAAGTAAGCTTGTCTCACTTCAATCTTCTTTACCTGTGGAAAGCTAATTTGTGGAAAGTCATTTCCTTACATTATTATGGACATCTAGATTTGTGGTACTCTCTAGGAAAATGGCACTTTTGCATCCAGACACTCCAACAGGAGCAACTGGCAATTCACTGAGCATCTTGCCAATAGGTATTGAAGGCCAGAGTTAACTCCAGTCAAGGAAGTAAAGATTTTCTAATTTGAGGGATTTCATTTTCCCTACACCCTTCATTTTCATTTTGTAAATCCCTAAGTATTTTAAGAGCTTGGTGTTAATGAAGAGTCTGTTCTTCCAATAGAAGCCATCAGGCATACCCTAGGCAACAAGAAACTTAGCTGGAGTTAGATAAGCTCATTTTTCAATCCTACAAAATGCATCAAAAGCTGGCTTTTAAAGGAGACCGTTTACACACTGTTTTAGTTGGTTCTCAATAATTTATTATCCATTATGTATGGATTTTTTTAGGTTGATTCTCAGTGGAAGCAGCCAAGTCTTATCTTAGGGCATGTTTAGTATGAGGATGCAGAAAGTAAGGATGCTAATGGATTGTCCATTATAGTCTTGAACTTCACTGACAGATCTTAACAGGATGGGGGACAGGGTGTGAGAGGAAGGCAAAGGAGTCTTGATTAAGATATCACAGCAGCCTACTCTGAACTGAGATGCTGTTTCACAGAGTTTATCATTTGATTCAATATTGTTCCAAATTGTTCTCCAATGAAAGCACCATTATCTAGTACTTGGAGGTTTGCAAAGAGCTTTGCATCTATGATGTACCCGATAATGCTTCAGGCATTATTGTCTTCATTTTCAAAATGGAGAAACGGAGGCTGAAGAGGTTCATTAACATACCCATGGTCACACGGCTGGTAAAAACTAGAAGTCTGATCCAAACTTGATTCTCTCCTCATTCTAAGTCCAACTTTCTTCTGACAGGGTCACTGAGAGACATAAAGAGTTTAAGCAACAACAGATACTTGTGCCCACAGTATATTTCATCGTTACCCAGAAATGTTTTCCTTTTCATGTCCACAAAAGGTTAAGAAATGCCATTTAGAAGAGCCCTAATGTCTTTTTTATGCAATTCCTTTGTTTATCAAAAATTCCAAAAATATGGTAGTCCAATCTAGTCCAATCATCGATGGTTGTTGCCATCATTTAATGATGCCATTTGGATTATGGTGGTGGCTTATAAGGCTAGTTATAAAACCTATAATAACTCTTATCACTCTATAACTTTGGGTAAATCTGGACTTTTATATATTGGGTCTGTTTAAAGTCAGTCACTCTATAATGGAGGCTTCAAAATCTACTCTCTAACCCCAGTAATGCTCTGAATATTAGTCCTACAAATAAATGCCTTTCAAAGCTCTCTCCAATCAAGCAAGCAAGCATCAGGCATTTATGAATCATCTATTAGATGTCAGGCACAGGGAACAAAAAGGTAAAAGTGAAATGTCCTTGCCCTCGAAGAGCTTAGAATCTTGTTGTCTTATAGTCATCATGTCATGTTCAGGAAAAACACATGCTCACTTTTGTTAACCCTACGAAAGTGGAAATGGCAAGTTCAGTTGAAATTCCTCTTTTATATAGTTGTGCTTAGCTTTTTGTGTGGTGTACTTTGGTGTGGCATGAGGGAAGTTGTATTTGTTCAAAAGTGTCTTCCTCTCCATTCCAACGTCGGCCTTTATACTCGGAGACTTTCACAAACCCAGTGATGTTCCTTCAGACTCTTGTCTTGTCTCTCAGTTCATCAGCCTCTTTAATGTCTGGAACCTGCACCATCATTCCTACATAATGGATGAGCTATTTCTGGCCCTAAGATTCAACCCGGAATTGACTCTGAAACTAATGTCTGAACCAAGACATGGGGAAATAAACACCTACAGTACTCTGTTGTCCAATTTTCTGTCTAATTGCTGAGGTGGGAGTTGGGGAGATGTTGAAGCTGATCACTCTCCTTTAGCTGAGTCTGAGCCCTGGGCAGGGGTAGAGTGTACACTCTTCAGATCAAAAGGAGACTCTTCATTACAGGATACTCGTACAGAGATACCTACTCACTTACCACCATTGAGAAATCAATAAATGAGAAAAGCAGGCATTCGAGGAGGAGATTGGCAGAAGTCATGGAAGCATAGACTTCAAACTGGAATGAACCTTGGAATCACTTGTCTAAGGTGCCATAGCTACTAAGTGTTAGTGGTGGGATATGAACCCTTCTTCCTGACTCCAACTGCAGTACTCTCTCATACTATTGCCTCTTATGACTAATGCTTTTCATACTAAGAACCAAGAGCTTGAAACCTGTCTTGAAATAACTTTTTATTCCCAATTCAGTAAGGGGGAAGGATGTTGAAACCCTAGGATGACAGTGGGAGCAAGACACAGTCAGTGTTATCCCTGGGGGAGGAAATTCACCATCTAGTAGCTGCTTATTTTAATGAATTCATCTTGCAAGCTCAGTGTTGTGCTTGGTTGTCCCTACTCCGCTGTAATGAAAGTGCTGTTAGGACCTATTAAATAGAGGTGTCTTTCGGAAAACAACAACAACGCAATTACCCAACTATAGTCCTAGCTCTGTTTTCAGTCACAGCTGATCCAATTCTCATTTCCAAAATGAAAGAAAAATGCATCCTCTCCCATTTGCAAGGAAAAGAGGATTCAAAATATTCCATATTCAAACAGAAATGTTCGTGTGTGTGGGAGAATGGGGAGATAGGAACAAGTTTGTTCTCAGCACAGAAACTGGTATCAGCATTTATAATGCTCTGGCATTGTAAATGAAACTTGTGAACTGGTTTGGGAAGGAAAAATTGCATCATGTGACATGCAAACATGTGAGGAACAAATAAGACATGTAAAGTGCTTTGTAAGTATAAAATGCTAGAGAAATGCTAAAAAATGACTGAAAAATATGGAGAAGCATTGGAATACATGTGAAGTGATGTAGAGTGTCAAAAGCACAATCAATAAAGCAAGCTCCATTACAACTATGATAATGCAAAGGGAAACAACAAAAAAATTGAAACTGAATTAAAACTGAATCTATAATGACCACATTTGTCTTTGCAGGAGAGACAAGAGACTATACCTCCTTACCTTTTTTTGCAGAAATTCATAGGATCATAGACCTAGAGGCGGAAAGGACCTCAGAAGTCATCTAGTCCAATATCTTTATTTTACAGATAAAGAACTAAGGCCCAGAATGGTTAAGGGACTAGCCCAAGGTCACAGAGGGAGAACTCCTGATATACAATCCTACAGATACTGTCAGATGATCAACGTGTTGGTAAGTTTTGCTGAACTGCCTTTTCCCCCTCTTTGTATTTTTTGTTATAAATGATGACTATCTGAGTAGAAGACAGGAAGAGTTTCATTGACATGCCCATGGTCACACAGCTGGTTAAAACTAGGAGTCTGATCCAAACTTGATTCTCGTTTCATTCCAAGTCCAACTTTCTTCTATTTTTGACTGACAGGGCCACTGAGAGACATAAAGAGTTTAAGCAACAACACATACTTGTGCCCACAGTCTGTCTCATCATTGCCCAGAAATGTTTTCCTTTTCATGTTCACAAAAGATTAACAAATGCCAGTTAGAAGAGATCTAATATCTTTTTTAATGAAATTCCTTTGTTTATCAAAAAGTCTAAAAGTATGTTATGATGACTAGTCAGACCACTGATGGTTGTTGCCACCACGTAATGGTTGTGTAGAAACAAAATCTGTGTGTTTTACTGAATATTCTGAGTCAATAAAAACTTTTGAAACAAGAAATATGAGTGATATTTTATGCCATTGCAGTCAAAGTTACTGTAAGTTGAAAGATCCTTTAGTTGTAAGAGAAGATAGTGTGTTATGATAGATTGCTTCAAGCATTGGAAGGATTACCATACATCACAAGATCTAGAACTGGAAGATATCTTCGAAAATATGCTCAACAACCCCATCATTGTACAGGTGAAGAAATTGGAGTGAAGAAGGGGAAATTATTTGGCCAAGGTCATAGACATAATAAGGGGCAGAGCCAGGATTAGAACCCACATCTTCTCATGACAAGCACAGTGGTCAGGTGGGAGAAAGAGTTCTTTGGCTTTGTCCCAGAGGAAAGAACTGCAGTAATTATTGGATATTATGGGGGAGGGCTGCAGATTTCAACTCTCTATCGGGCAAGACTTGCCAACAATTAAAGCCTTCCCAAAATAGAGTGGACTTTCTTGGGAAGAAACACATTCCTCATTACTGGAGGACTTTTAACAACCACCAGCTGACTCAGACACTCAAGAATGTTGTCATTATAGTTCATCCTTTTGTGAGTGGCTGGATCAGGTGGCATCTTCCATATCTAGAATCCTATTATTCTGATTTCCAACTAATAAGAAGCATAGATTAGATAATATACTTCTGGTAAATAAAAATGAATTAGAAATTAAAAGAAAATTGTTTTCAATAGTGGTCTCTTAGTTGAAGGGTTATCAATGTAAAGAAAGAGACTAGAATTGGTATTCAAGAGAACAGAGTTCAACTATTGTAACACCAATGTTACTAGCAGCTGCTCTGGAGGTGTAAGACCAACAACACCAGCACACAGGAGGGCTGCTAGCACAGATTCTTTGATCTGCTTTTCTAAGGAAAGCAACTTTAAGGGGTTTATAATCTCATTTTAATTAAATATACATATATCATTCACTTAGTTCAGAGGGAAAAGTCAGCACCCTGAACTTCAGAGAATACACAAACAGATATTACAAGCAGAAATTACATAAGCAGAGCAAATAACACAAAACAGCAGACAGGACTTCTGTCTGTCCATAGCAATACATACATAGTTACCAGAGAGAGAAGCACCAACATTTGGGTTTTCAAAGCCAGGGGCGGGGGGTGGGGGGGGCTCCTTAATGGCTACCCAGAGTCTCATCTGGTCAAATCACACAAACACTCTTCCAGTGAGTGAGCCCCAAAGCAAAATGCTAACCTCAGAGCATATACACACATCTTCAGGGTCAGCCTACAGAGGGTGTCACAACCATGTGACTCAAACTCATGTGATGTAGGCTTTCTTGTGACTTAAGCAGGTCATCAAAGACACTTGATTCAATGAAAGACTCTTGATTGAAACAAAGGCAAGACTCAAAGACACTTGATTGCCTAAGTGCTGAGAAGCACTCCAAATGAAAAAAACAGCAAAAACTCCCAACTTGCTTGCCATTACAACTATTAACTGCTTATGTGCCATCGTGCAAGTTATTTCATGTCACTGGAGTCATTTTCTTCATCTGTGAAATAGAGATAATAACAGTTCATATTTATATACCTCTTTAGGGCTGAACATGCATTTCCTCACAACAACCCTGTGAGGTAAGTAGGGAAGTATTATTATCCCTATTTTTCTGATAGGTAAAACTGAGGATCCCAATAGAATGTAAGCTGTATCCCTAGCACCGAGCATAGTGCCTATCACATAACAGACACTTAGTAAATGTTTGGTGATTAAATAAATAAACATTAAAGAGGCACAGAGAGGTAATGTGATTTTGTCAGGATCACACAGCCCTCAGCATCAGTCAGGATTTGAACCTTATTCTTATCTTTTAATTTCCTCAGGGCCAGGAAGGAAGAAAACTCCCTCAACCAATGGAGATTGATTACTTTTCCGTGGTTTCTTGAGATCCTAGATTTAAATAGAAAAATGACCTTAAAGCCCATCTCCTCCAAATACCTCATTTAAACATAAGGAAAACCAGACATCAAAGAGTGACTGGCCCAAGGTCACACAAATAATAAACATCAGAAACAGAATTCAAACCCAGGTCCTCTGACTCCAAATCTAGCAATCTTTCCACTGTACTACACTGCCTCTTACAGTCTTAAAGAGTTCCCTGGGGTCCTCAGAGGTTAAGTGCTTCGTGTAGGGTTACCACACCACAAGGCAGCAGAGGCAGTACTTGAACTCAGATTCTTTGAACTCCAAGGTCAGCCTACTGTCTCTCTACTAGGCAATATTGCTTCTCTACGAAGTCCTACGGTAATGCAAAGTATTCTTACTCTTGTAACACATTGGAACTTTTACTCAGGAAATGTTTACTCTAGAAAGTATAATCACAAACATACAAATGAAAGAGCACAACCAAAAGACGACAGGAAAGCACTACCAGCTAGGTCTCATCACTTCTAAAGATGCAGGCAGCCAATCAAAGGAATCTACCCTCACCCATGTAGTAGTGGATGCTGTAATCTCCATGTTAGCCAAGCTAAGCATGCTCAACAGGCCAGCCCAGGTTACACGACTACTAGCAACATCATTATTATCCACTCTGATTCCCAATATCATTGGCTTCTCAGTTAGCAACACACTGGAGACTTTCTTATATGCTATTTTCTTCCTGATGTGGAGGTAGACACTTTCTGTCCAGGACATGACTCATTCTGAACCTACATATCAGCTCCATTTGGTAACCAAATGAATAGAGTAGGAAGGGGAAGACGTACTTTCCCACCTTGTTTCCTTTGGAGCAACATAATCTTATTTTTTATTGGGAATTAATCATTTTAAAAGGGAAGAGCCTTAACAAAAACTCTCATCTGAACCTAGGAGGCAAGTGAAAGAAACATACCTGGAAAATGGAAATGATAGCCTGAAGGTTAACAGGAGTTAGTTAGCAGCTGCCTGTGGCTCAAATTTACATGATGATTTTCTTGCCTCTGGTACCATGCACTGTTCTAGACTTGTTAATTATACATTGGGAGTTGGAGAAGAGCAGCAGTTCCCAAACAGCCACCAGCTGGTTTAGCTTTAATAAAGCATCAAGCTGCGAATTATGCCAGGCTTATTTGGTGCCAGTGGTTAATAGTCCACTGATTGCTTACTGGATCAGGAATGGAGGCAGAAGAAGTAAAAAAAGGATATATAAAATATTTATGAGAGTAAAATGGGAGAATAGATAATACCTGCTCTGTCTACCTCACGGATGGTTGTGAGAAATGAATGTGATGAGGGTGCTGGAAAATCATAATGCATAGGCTGGTAGAAGCTATTATTCCACAAGCAGTACAATAGAAAGGGTACTTGACTTGGAGTCAGAAGCCCCAGGTTCAAATCCTGACTCTGCCACTAATTACTTGTAAGATCCTGGGTAAGTCACCTCACCTCTCCTGGCATCAGTTTCCTTATCTAGAAAATGAGTAATGTGTACTAGATGGCCTTGAGGTCTCTTCTAGTTCTAAATCAATTCTATTCACATTTTAATTAGTATTTTTCAATATCAAATATAATCATATATTCTTTACATATACATAACTTATATATAGGTGTATCTCAAAGTTTTCAATGAAAAACTGCAATTCTAATTGGAAGTTTTTGCAGCTAGGACTACCTTTTAGGAGTGTCCATTAGAACCCACAATCTGTCAGAGAAGTGATGGACTCAATGTGCAGAATGAAACATGTATTTTTGACATGGCTAATATTGGAATTTATTTTGTTTGACTCCCTACTTGTTGTGAAGATTTCATTTATCTCGTTTTCTTCCTCAATGGAGGGAGAAGTGGGAAGATAGAAAATAAACACTTGTAAATTTAAAAAAAAATCATTTAAAAAGAAAAAAATGGTAGTTTTGGTTTGGAAACTTTCAGTTTTCACTGGATTTTTCTCAGCTTTTTCCTGCTTTCCCATTTTCGCCAATTTTAAGTAAATTTCAGTCACTCTTTCTACCATAAAAGTTTATAATAATACTGATTAGGAAAGCCACCCTGTTATTTCCTGGGTGAAGGAAACATGGGTTCCAATAGAGATGTTATTGGGAAGGATGAAGAAAAGAGAGAGGAGGAGGCAAGAAAATATAGAGAAGCAAACTTGTGGGAGGGGGCAGGATAATACTAAGGAAGCAGTTACGGGGCATGAGAGAGATAGGAGAAGCCAGTTGTTTAAATTAGCTTAAAGCAATAACTAGGAATTTTAGTGCCAGAGTTAAGCTCAGTTAGGAAATATGGAACAGTGATGGTATAGAGTGCTGTCAATTACGGGTGCACAGTGAAGACAGAGGAAGAAGCAGCACATTCCCCATGGAGTTTGACAAGTGGCCCTAAGGAAGTTGAGAGGAGAAAGCAAGGCCTAAACATGGGTTTCATGGCTACCTGACCTTAAAGGTGGCAGCTCAGGAGTTGACTAAGTATATGCTGACATGGGCTATCAAGGTAAATTATGAACATGGTGGTTGCCCTGGGGAAGAGAATGCTCCCCCGCATATTGCCATTGTGGCCCAAAGCCTGGATTGCCACATGCTAACTACAGCTCCAGACCAAGGGGAGGTAGGTGGAATCAAGGGTGACTGAAGGGAAAATAAACATGGAAGTCAGAAAAAGTTGTCATTGATTATTTGAGTAAGAATTTACCATCAGCTTTGCCTTTATAATGAACTTGAAAAATTAATAATTGATTTCATGGTGACTAAATTTATCAGTTATTATGAGAGCTAGTAACTGTGCATTTCTATCTAGATAATTACAATCCTGGAGTTGTAACTATGATAGACAAGACATAATATTTAACAATCAAAATCTCAGTTGACCACTTTCACCTTCCTTTGCAAAAGCCTTGACAAGCACTTGTGACTAAACATAATCCATCCTTCCGACGCTGAAAAATATAGCACATCACATTTCTCTACTGCTCTAAACTCTTCGGTGGCTCCCTATTAAACAATAAATAGGAGAAACAATAAACAATAAGTAGGAGAAAATACAAATTCCTTTGGCAATCAAAGTCTGACTCCAATTTAATTTTTTCAACCTTATTACATTCATGCTACATTTCAGACTAAAATTAGACTACCCATCATTTAATAATCCCAACCTGAGTTCTCCTGCTTTCATGGGCTTCCTTACAGATACCCTTCCATGACTGAAATGACCTCTCCCCAGCCTTCTCCCAGGTGAAGTATATCTCTTTCTTTAATGGGTCACTTTCTCTAAGAATCTTTTCCAAATCCAATGTATAGAATTGATCTTTCCCTTCTTGAAACTGTCATATCTCTCTTATGAACATCTTATGCATTTATTACTTTTTCACTTAATATTTGGTAATATATCATAATACCATCTAGACTATGAGATCTTTGAGGTCAAAGAATATATCATTTTTTTAAAAAAAAAGCCATTCCCTGACATACCTGTACATAGAAACAGAGACTAAACCTGTGATTTCACTGGTACAGGGCACCCCAAAATGAGGAAGCTCCCACCACCATTGCAGGTCATTAAGTTTTCTGCCATTTATAGTCTTAGCTATTTGGAGCCATGAGAGGTTAAGTAACATGCCCAGAATCACACAGCCAATATCTGTTGGACATGGGATTTGAACCTAGGTCTTCCTGATGCTAAGGCTGGTTCTCTAGCCAATAAACCACACTGCCTCTCTGCATCATAGACCCTCAATAAATATTTGCCATTTAATTAAATTCATTCCATTACCACAGAATTCCTACCATTTCTAAATGTTTCCCCATTTTCTGACACAATGGAAGAGCCAAGATTCACACCTGGAAGAGATCTTGAGGTCATCCAGTGTAAACACCTCATTTTTAGATAAGGAAACGTGACATTAAGTGTTAGTCCCAGAGGTCTGTTTCAATTCTAAAATGTTGGTACTCAAGTGACTATGAAGCAACTTCCTCAAATTCACCAAGGTAGAATTTGAACACAAGCTGAATAAAAATTCCAACACTCTTTCCTCCATAGAATACCATCTCTGACTTATATGTCCTGTACCTTCTCTAAGTGGCTACTCTTCTAAATTTATTCCCAATCATTTTGACTTAACCCAGTTCTTTGAACCTAATTTTACAGGCCCTGTGAACCACAAAGCCTTTCTTTGGGTGATCTCAAACCAATAATCCCATTACCAGAGCATAGGATTTCAACAACCACATTCACTACAAGGGGAAACTATTTTTTTAACAACAAAAGAACTATATGCAAGGGACCCATTTAGAAACATTCATTCCAAAGTCATTTTCTTTTTATAGGCTGTAAATAAATTTGCAAAATCATGTAATTGTATGGCAATAACATGACCTGGAAATTACAAGGTAATTAAACATGAAGCATCCAACTATAGTACTCCAAGAATAATTTATCTCTTGATGCCAAGAGTCAGGGTTTTGTTTTTTTTTTCTGTTATGCACTAATACAAAATGAATTAGTACAGAGAGTTTTGAAATGCCAGGATCACAGAATTACAGAGCCCTGTTTTTGTAATTTGCACTCTTTAAAACAACACAGTAGAAAATCATTATCCCCAGGATCTTCCTGGTTTTTTTTGGTCATTTTTCAGATTTCATCTTTCTTTTAGTGATTCTTCCTTTTATACTGTTGTGTCATTGTGTGTATTATTTTGAATCTGTTTATTTTGCTCTACATAAAGTCACAAATATATTCCTATGAAGCTGAGAATTCTCTATATTTGTCATTTCTTACTGAATTGATATTATTCACTTATATTCATATTTTCTCGACCATTCTCCAATTAATGGCCATCCAGTTGGTTTCTAATTTTTGCTGGAAGAATTGTTATTATAAATTATTTGGTACCTATTTGTTCTTTGCTTCTGTCTTTCATTTCTTTGGGATATATGTCTAATAATGAAAATACTAGGCTAGTGTGATGTTTACTAAAGTAACTTTTCTTATATAATTCCTAGTTGAAATTCAGAATTATTATACTGACTCATACCTCTGTACAGTGCATCAGTGAACCTGTCTTCCCACATCCCTTTCAAAATTGAAAATTCTCATCGTTTTTGATATTTGCCATTTTGCCTGTAGTGAAATAAAACTTCAGGGCTATTTTAATTTTTCTTGTAATTAGTGATTTGGAGCATGTTTGCACGTAATCACTTATAGTTTCCATATCTTTTTTTTCTGAAAGCTCTTCTTATTCTTAAATTGCTTACCTACTAAGGAGTGGTTCTTAGTGCTATATGTTGGCATCAATTCTTTGCTTATTTTGGGTCATGAGGTTTTAAGGTCATATTTGATGCAGATATTTTCCCAATCTAACATTTCTCTTCTAATTCTATCTTTATTGATTTTATGTATACAAAAGCTTTTCTGTTTTATGAAGTCAAAATTATCTATGTTTTGTCATCTTCTCTCTTCCTTGTTTGCTTAAGAATTCACTCCCTAGTTATAACTGGAAAGGTCCCTGATCTTGTCCTCTTCTATTTTTTTAATGGTGTTGCCTTTTATGCATTGACTCTTTAGAAAATCCAATGATTATGGCCAAGATGAGGTGATGAAGTTTGGTCTTTATGGTACTGTTCAGTAGTCATTCTGAGATTTTGCTCAGTATTTGGAGCTTTTGTCTTAATGAACAAACTGGTGCTGAGGTCACAGTGGGGTAGTTCAGATGCCATTTCTCTATTGTAAGGAGACATTTCATTGATCCTCTCCAGGGAAGTAAATCAATGCCAACTTGAGCCAGAGCCACTAGATGAACATCTCCTTTCTAAATGGTTTTCATGGCCACATGGAAAGATTTTTGTTTAGAGAATCTGGAAAGTTGTTGACTATATTTCATAGAATGTACTTAGTTGGCATACTACCACAGCTACAGGAGCCTCCATTCATTCTTTCTTTCATCTTGAAATGGTAGAGCACCACCAAGAAAAAGACCCTGTTTACTGGAGTCTTTAATAAATTCATCTTATGCCATGAAAGGGCCAGTGGGCCAATCTGACATGCTCTTACTTCGTATCTCCATGAGTACATTTCAGATGATCCAGTAGAAAAATTCCTGGAAAGGGACATAGTCTTCCTTTCCTTTCATTAATCATTTTCAGGTGTCTAGTTCCTCCTACTGTTTCAGCCCTGGTGTAACATTGAACTATAATATCTCACAGCTATGCAGTTGTGAAGGCTGAGTGCCTTCCTATAAGTCTTTCCTGTACAAATGTCAACCTCAGAAAACCATACCAAGGAGACAAAGTAAAGTCTGTCTTTCAAGCCCTTTATGATACGGATAACATCATTCCCCCATGGATATTTGTTTTTTACTCTCTTGTAGGTAAAACTGGGTAATAGATGGCAGTAGATTGTGTCCCATACAAATCCCAAAATAATAATATGAAACCTCCATATTTGTGTCATTGAGGATTTCCTTCTATATTGAGAGAAGTCTAATTTCTTAATTTTTGTTTTTATATCATCAGCACCTAACTGATCCTGGCATGTAGTAGGGGCTTAATAAATGCTTACAGGATTTTTGGACACACCCAATAAGGGACTTTGTTCTAATCAATTATATTTATTTGCTATAATGGTATTTTTTCTTCTTTTTCCCCCAGGGAGGGGGATGGTGGAAATTGAAAGGAGGAAAAAATGCTTGATAAATGAAAAAATACAATTTAATTTTAATTGAAAGCTAATTAATTGGTTGAGTGAATGAATATGAAATCATGAGTCTAGGGGGGAGTGGTTGAATATTTGTGGGGGAAATGGCTTCAATTTGGAAGTTCTCAGCAGAGCATTAGAACTAGGAAAATTCATCAGCAGGGCAGGGATAGATTAGTCATGAGACAGGGACCTTTGGTTTGATAAAGTTTCAAATTTAGTGTTCTAGTTAGAAGGAAGGATGTTGAGGTAGTGGACGGAATGTAAAGGGAGGAAGGTCAAAAGACTTATAGGCAAAAGTAGCTACCCAAAGCTGGTAGGTCTGTCTCCTGAAGTCAATCAAAGTATTCCAGAGATGGAAATGAATTAGGTTGACCCTATGTAAAATTACACTTTCAGCACATAAGAGCTAAAATTGACATCATGAACACCAACATTAGTCCTGGCGTTGTTTAGGCTATTGAGAGTTTAATCATATGTGAGAATGGCCAGCCAACATTTAATGGACTAAGAGCTTCAAAATGTCCATGAAGGCAGGTGCTTGAAGTTAGCCTTGGTCATATGATACTTAAGTATCTATGTAGGAAAGAGAATGGGCAAGCTAGGTGGTACAGTGGATAGAGTGCCAGGTCTTGAGTCAGGAAGACCTGAGTTCAAATCCAGCTTCAGATGCTTACTAATTGTGTTACTGTGGGCAAATCACTTAACCCTGTTTGTCTCAGTTTCCTCATCTGTAAAATGAGCTAGAGAAGGAAATGGCAAAGCAGTGTAGTATTTTTGCCAAGGAAATGCCAAATGGGATCACAAAGAGTTGGACGTGAGTGAACAATGACAAAGGAAGGAGATTAAGTATATGGCCCCTATTATGTGCCAGGAACTGTGCTAACTGATTTTTATAAATATTATCTAATTTGATCCTCATGACCACCCTGCAAGATGGGTGCTATTATTGTCATCCATACTTTACAGTTGAGGTAACTGAGGCAGTCTAAGTTTAAGTGACTTACCCAGAGTCGCACAGCAAGTAAGTTTCTGGGACTGGTTTTGAACTCAGCTCTTCCTGATTCCAGGCCCAACAATATCTCCAATGAACCACCAGCTGCCTCAATAAATTTACTTCAATAGTTCAATGAATCTGGGGTCTCAAAGATACTGGTACTCTCTCAAATAATCCAGATCACAACTTAGAGTGGTTCAGTAGAAAAAAATAATTGAATTAGTAATGAGGACTCAGTTTAAAAGCTATCTCTGTCACTTATTAGCTGTAGACCCTTCAGAAAGTCACTTAACCTCTCTGGGCCTCAGTCTCTCCATCAGTGCAATGAGATGACTAGACTAGAATGCCTCTAAAATCTGTCCCAGACTTAAAGCTATGCTCCATCTATATCTGCCTAAATTTTATGACTTTTCTCTATGTCCTCCAAGAAATCTACCAGAGAAGGTCCATCTTATGTGATGGAGGCCTTCCTCTGAACCTTTGGGCATGGTGATAGTGACAATGGAGTACATTGGCTGTCCCTTGTTCTTGCTATTAGATAGGTTCATCATTATTTCCAGTTGTACCTCTCTCTGGCGCCATTGTCAATGCCACTTGTGTATGTGTATTCCTAGCTCAGTGCCTAGCTCAGCACGTGACATTTATAAGACACTTTACTTGTTTTTACTAATTCATTCATTTATTCTACAGAGTCCTCCATGAATAATGTGTTTTATTAATCATTTATTATGTGCCAGGCAGCTAGGTAGCACAGTGGCTAGAGTGATGAGCCTGGAATCTGGAAGATTTGTTTTCCTGAGTTCAAACCTGGCCTCACCCTCTTACTAGCTGTGTGACCCTGGGCAAGTCACTTAACCCTGTTTGCCTCCGTTTCCTCATCTGTAAAATGAGCTGGAGAAGAAAATAGCAAATCACTCTAATATCTATGCCAAGAAAACTCCAAATGGGGTCACAAAGTATTAGATATGACTGAACCACAACAAATGTGCCAGGCACTATGTTAAGAGCTAGATATACAAAGAAAGACAATGATTACAAGTGATTTTTAATGTTTTATTTAATTAAAAGGGTTTTTTAATTAACAGAAATCTATTTTCTTTCCCTCCTACCATGAATCTATTGGGAAAAATGGTTTTGTAACTAATATGCCCAGTCAAACAAAACAAATCTCCTTATTGGTCTTGTTAAAAAAATCTTATTCTACATCCTGAATCCATAGCCTCTCTGTCAGGAGGTGGGTTTCCTGCTTCATCATTGGTTCTCTGGAATTATGGCTGGTTAACAAACCAATGAAAGTTTTTGCTTCTTGTTTGTCTTTATAATGTTTTTGCTATTGTACAAATTGTTCTTTTAGTTTTACTCATTTTATTCTTCATCCATTTATGAAAGTCCTTAAAATAGTTCATTTTCATAATACTGATGTCATAGTATAAATTGTCCTTCTCGTTCTATTTACTTCATTCTGCATCAGTTCATAAAAATCTTTCCATGTTTCTCTGAAATAATCTGTTTCTCCATTTTATAACATAATAGTTTTCTATTACATTTAAATACCACAGTTTTTCAGTCATCCCTTAAATGGTATTTAGTTTCTAATCTTTGCCACCACAAAAAGAGCTACTGAAAATATTTTCTATGTCTAGGACTTTTATTTTCTTTCTTTGATCGATTCTGGGTATAGGCATATTAGTTATATATCAAGGTTCTAGGGAATGATTTGCTTAATAGCTTTTTCTCTAATTCCAAATTGCTTTCCAGAATGGTTGTACCTATTCACAGGTCCACCACCAGTGCATCACTATGCCTGTTTTCCCACAGTCCCTCCAACATTTCTCTATTCCCTTCTTTGTCATCTTTGCCAAAACTGATGAGTGTGAGATGGCGTGTTAGTATTGCTTTAGCATTCATTTCTCTAATTATTAGTGATTTGGACTTCCAGGCAATCCTGAAACAACTCAAAACATGGCATTACCTAAAGAGGAGTGGTAAAATTCACAAAAAAAAATCCCCATAGCCCTTTTGGGAAAATAAAATGGAAACACCATAAAACTAACCATTATTTCTTAGTCTATTCTTGAGTACTCTCATAATTAATAATTTCATGGATCTGGGCCTCTCTCCTCTACTACAAATATCAATACGTCCATACCATCGTAGACTGTCTTTATAAGCTGCTGCAACCAAAAATATTCTTTATCTAGCAGCAACCTTTCTGGGGCTGAGCCTCTCTGAACTTTGATATGTGAGTCCTAGCAAAATGGCTATGTGTTCCATTAGGAAATCTTTACTTGAAGCTTTCTACCAGCATAGCACCACATAACCCTTTAGAGCTTAAGCACCACTAGAATAGCCTTTGAGAGCCCAGGGTCATCACCACATCTTCATGATGCATTGAGAAAGAACTTCAGTGAAGTGGTCTCTCCTAAGGGGTTGTAAATCATTGATTTAAATGACCTCATCAAGTCTTTACTCATCTTCATTTTTCCTCCTATAACTATTACAAAAATTTAATTAACTGAGACATAGATAACGAGAGCCTTCTATTAGTTTGCATTTAAGATCTTTGTGGAGGGGGACTTGTGTCATTTTTTTCATCTTTGCCTCCCCTTTAAAGCATCCTGAACAAATCAGGTGCTTAATAAATATTTGTTCAGTTAAGAGTCTACCATGTGCAAAAAACTGCTAGGTGCTGTGGTGGCAGGGTGATGGAAGCATTGGAATATTCCTGTCTTGACATGAATAGTGCCATTTTCGAATGTTCCCATCTTAGTATTGAATGGGTGGTACATAACTCCCAAGTTTTACCTTCTTTTATTCTATTCTTGCGTAAGATCAAAGGATAAACAGAATTCACTGTCTCTGACACCTGTAGCCAATCATAAAATAACAGATTATAAAGGCTCCATTTCCCTGCCTCAAAATACAACAGATGACCCTAAGACCAATGACTAAGCAGCAGTGGACCAGCATGATGCTATGTTTTCTATATAATTAAAGAGCATGTGAAAATTGTTCATATTTGGAAGCTCACTTGCCCCCATTGAGACCCATTTCTCTACGTGCTAACACTTCTCCCTGCCTTGGCTTGTTACTGATGTATGAAATGATGACTGTTGCTAAATTGTATACTACTTTTAAAGAAGTGGGCTTTCTTATAATGGTACTGTGGGAGAAGCAAAGTCTGGATAATACAATGACGCTATCCTTGTAGAGCGTACAATGTAAGAAGCGGCTAAGAAAAGGGGACATTCTGGCAAGATAGTGGAGTAGTTCAGAAATTTTCACCTCTCCGGATTTCCTCCGCAGTCAGAAAATTGCCATGAAATGAACATAGAGGAGCAATATTAAAGGGACAACAATGCAGATACTTATCATTTACAATGCTAATAACAAGTCATGATCAATGAAAAGGATCACACAACAAGGTCCAATGGGGACGCCTTCAGCAACCAATGGGAACACAGAAGGAGTAGGTCATGGAGGAAATCTGTATTTAAAAGGATCAAGGGGAAATCCAATAGGTAAAGATGAAGAAGGAAGGTGTTCTGGGCATGTTCAGTCACAGTATATGTTTGATAGAGACAACAAAGAATCTAGTTTGACAAAAGTGTATTGAAAATAGGAGTAATTTTAAGAAGGACTGGAGAGGTAGGGTAGCATTCAATTGTGGGGGCCCATGAATGCCAGATATTCAGGTTGAACTTATTAGGCAGCAGGGAGGAAACCATAGATGACTTTTTAAGCAGAGGAGTGACATCTATGCATAAGAAAAATCATTCTGGTAGTGGGTTGAAGGATGCATTTATTGAGTACAAAGTGAATAGGAAAGGCTTGTTAGGAGGCCATTGTGGCAGTCTATGTGGATAGTTGTACAACTCAGGTAGTATTCATGATAGAGAGGAGGAAAAGGGTGTGAGAAGCATTTCCAAAGAGAAATAGACAGGACCTAATAACTCTGAGACATGAAAACTTATGTAAATAGTGATGCCAATAATAGAAATAGTGAAGTCTGGAGGAAAAGCAGAGCTAGAGAGAAAGATGTTGAGTTTGAGGTACCAGGGAAACTAAACAACTGTGTCCTTCAACCAAGCCCTATAGGACAGAGTCTATGTTTTAGCCTTCATGTTCACCCTCAGAGAACTGAAAGGGACAAAGGTCATTGAGTCTAACCACCCCACTTTACACATGAATAAACAGAAGTTTAGAGAGGATAAATAACATGTCCAAGTTCACACAGGTCAGAAACAAGATTTGATCTGAGCATCTTTACCTCCAGAGCCAATGCTCCTTCCATTGTACTACCTTGCCTCCAAACTCCATGGAATGCTCTGGAACTCACCAGAAGGTTTACCCTCATAGAGAATAAGATCCCCTGCCATAAAAAGGAACATTTGATTATGTTGAATATGCTGTACTTATAAGATGAGGAAGAAGGCATGAATCTTTTACAAAGAGTTTCAACATCAGATTAAAACTGAAATATCTTTTCTGAAGTAATACTTCCTTGCTTAATTCTCTCACATCCATGTGTAATTCCATCACCTTCATTTACCATGTTTTGTTGGGCATTATAGTCATTTGTGTCCTTGCCTTGGCTTTCCCTCTACATTACGGACACCTCAAAGGCAAGGATTGTGTCATATGAGTTTATCCTTGCCACTCTATCAACACCTAGGGCATGCTTTATCAATATTATCTCCTAAATAAATGTTTGTTGACTTGAATTAAAGTTTTCTTCAGCCTCTCTTAACTCAACCCTTCCCCCAACCCTTAGTGCCCCATCAAGAAAGTTGCAGAATCACAAAGGTGGAAGAGATTTCAGAGATCTTTCAGTTCAAACTGAACTGAATTTCCTCTATTCCATACACAATAAGTGGCCATCCAGGCTTTACCAGGGATTTCCTACTACCTCCCAAGAAAGACCATTCCACTTTGGGACATCTGGAATTCTTAAGAGGTTTTTTCTTCTACCCAGACTAAATGTGCCAAATATTACCTAATTCTACCCATGTCCAAACAGAACAAATCTAATCCCTTTTATACCTGATAGCCTTTTAAATACTCAAAGACAGCTATCCTGTGATACTTAGTATTTGTGTGGCCTCAATGTCTTGTGGTCTCAGTTTCCTTATCTATAAAATGAGATTTGGATGAGATGGCCTCTGAGATCTTTTCCATCTTCTAAGCATAGGATCATAGAATCATAAATTTAGAAAAAGAAGGGACTCTAAGGGCTATAGGGTATAACTCCTTTATTTGACAGCTAATTTATGATTCAGTGCCCCCCACACAAGATTATTTTCTGCTTCTGGGTAAATAGCCCCTGTTTCTTCAAATAATTGCTATCTAAACTATGGTTTTTACTGCCCTTAATATTTCTGAAGGCAAGCAAAATTAGAGAGGCCATAAAGTGGACTTAGGCTATTTGATGGGGTCTAAGGAGTACACAGACTTAGGGCAAAGCCTAACACTTGTGTGCTATGATTTGTCTTATTCAGTGAACTCATGACAGAAATTAAGGAATTTATTATCAAAGATCCCTTCCAGCTCTAAACCTAAGGTTCCTCTGGTCCTGATGAAGAAAGGAAAGTAAGAGAAGGTAAAAAGAATTAAGATTCAGTATTCAAAACTGAATTGGGGGGAGATTTGTTGCTGAAGTTCAAAAAAGGGAGGGTATCATTCATGCCATTTTTCTGAGTTTTTTTTCCTGACTTTCCCTATTAAGCATTTCAGTATCTTCTAGGACAAAAGAAAGCAAAACTTCCAAAGACTTCCTCTGCCCTGGAGGAAGGAGGATGTTGGGAAATCATGAGGAGCCCAACTTTTTAGGTGTTGGTTTTTCTTACAATTTGTGGTGGAAATGATCACTCGGAGTATCTAACTGAACTATAGGCCTTCAACAGTTCTTTCTCCCAGACATACTCACTGTTTTATACTGACCTCTGAAGGGTGACCTTGAGAGAAGCCCAAAGAGAGTGGGAGCAAGGGGTCAACAAGAAAGGTTCCTGGACTCCTGAGACAGGTTCTACCCCCAGGACCTCTCCAAACATGTTCTAATGGTCCTGCTGTGAGGTTTTTTATTTGTTTTATTTGTTTTTAACCTAGGATCTTAGATTGCAAACTTGCATAGAAACTATTTATAAACCTCAAATAGCTATTAGGCATGTGTACACAGAGGCGAGAAGAATAGCTGCCAAATGCGTAAAGTAAATTGATTTGCACCTACAATTTCCATCTATTCACACAGTATCTTTGACACTAATGTTGCCACTGAGTTTCCATGATGCAGATTAATTGCATAAACGTTTTTGCTGAGCTTGCCAGCTTGCCAGTTGATTATTTTACTGAATTTTTCCAAACTTAATACTTAATGGGGCAAAGTGAAACACTCCTGGTAACGCTAGAGCCCTTCCTAAATTAACTCCCTCTACCCTACCCAGTCATTGTCAATCAATATCCAGGGAATGGTTTTGCTAGCTATGGAGTTTTGATTCAAGTATTCTGGTAGGGAAGCATAAGAGTGGGAAAATTAGCAATATTGGCTCTTAATTTTGTAGTGATTTACAGTTTTCAAAGCATTTGTGCCTAACAACTCTCTACACTCTATAGAGAGCTGGCTTTGGAGTTAGAAAGTCTTGGGATCAAGTTTGGCCTCTGACATATTGACCATGTGACTCTAGGCAACTCTAATCAACCTGAGTTGCTCATCTGTTCAAGTCGGAGTATCTCACATCAATGAATCCACAGGTACAAAAACAAAAATAAACCAAAACAACTAACCTAAAAAAAAATCTATGAAGTACAGAGTATGTTGTTATCTCTTTTTTACATATGATACTTGTATGAAGACACATAATAAATATCAGTGTCTAGACTATCTTAGCATCTGGGAATGGGGAGCTATGGAATCTCTACAAGAGATTCAAGGGTTGTGTGTCTGTTGCAGCGATGAGAAGGAATGTTCATCAGGGCAGGAGAGCTTACTATTGAAATAAAGGGGCATTGTGAGCAGAACGGAAATGAAAGGATTCCTTAAATAGTGACAGAAAGATGGCTTTCAGCAGTGAAAATGTCCAAGGTAAGTGGACAAACAGGAGCCATCCCCTTCTGCTGAACATCAGAGGAAAGAAGATAATTCCCATTGAAAGATGCCAGAACAGGAAGAGGGAAGCAGTGTTGACATTAGGCCAAATGGACACAAAAGCATACTGAGACATAAGTCACCAAGGCACTGGAGCCAGTAACAGTATTTCTCATTAAGTATAGAGCTAATTAAGGCAGAATGGGTGAGAGCTGATACTGGTGATCATCACACTAGACAAGGGGTAGGGAACCTGTGGTCTTGAGGCCACATGTGTGGCCCTTTAGGTCCTCAAATGCAGGCCTTTGACTAAATCCAAACTTGACAGAAGAAATACCCTTAATAAAAGGATTTGTGCTATAAAACTTGGACCCAGTCAAAAGGCCACACCCAAGGATCTAGAAGGCCTCATGTGATATCAAGGCCACAGACTTCCTACCCTCATACTAACCCATTGTACTAGTGGGTTTAGCTCTAGTGAAGGTAGAATCATTATACTAGGACATGACAAGAGCTAGTCAAACCATCAGATCAGAATAGAGGCGTGAATCGAGGGTCATTCCTCAACTGTTGTTGACCTTATGCTTCCATATTCCCCATCCTTATGTATGTTACAACTCCTCTATAATTCCTTCTATAAGGTTTGGAACCCAGGAGTTTGGTCCCATGTATAGATATTGAAAGAAACAAGGACCCTTGAGTAGGTGTCTGTTCTATCTCATCTCTCTAGGTTATGGGAACAAACCATGAAATCGATTGGCCTTCTTAGGTTTCCCAAGATGCAAAATGGCCCAGGCAGTGCTTGGTAATTATAAGGCGGACACCTTTCATGATAAGGGATACTATTAACATGGGAAGGTACAGTAGTCAGAACCTGAGTATTATATAATTCTTTGTGTCATACTGTAGGCAAAATGACATAGCAATCCACAGATAACCACATTCCTAGAGCTTTTCAGATAGATAGATCTTCGTTAAATATTCTCATACAATGTATAAGCACTGTAATCTAAGTGATGCTTTTCATACAATGCACTTTGTTCTTGAAGATGGGAATAGAAATATGGACTATATCTGTGGGACGTCTTTGGTACAGAGAATGCCCATGTGAGGAAATTCTCTCTACCACATAGCTCAGTGCCTTCTAACTTACACTATTAAAGAGTTACCCAGAGCATTAAGAAGATAAATGACTTGGCCAAGGACATGTGGTGTGTGTCAGAGGTAGGTCTCAAACCCAAGTCTTTCTGGTTTTAAGGCTCATTCTTTATCTGCTCCACCAGGGGCTGGCAAACTATGACTAGAGGGCCAAAGCTACTTGCTGCCTTGTGAACACTGTATAAAAACAGGCAATGGGTAGTAGTTTGCTGACCCTTAACCTACACTATGTAACCTCGATACTATAGGTGAACATCCCTTTAGTTTCTTTGCATAGCATAGTGTTGGACACCTGCTGGCAGTGTGTGTATGAGAGCTTGAAAATGCTAATGTTGAAAGGCAATATTCACTTATTTTAGTAAACACTTACCACATGCCTACTATGTCCTATGGATAATGCTAGTTTTTGGAGAGGGTAAAGAACACTAAAACACAGGCTTTATCCTCAGGTTAGTTCCATACCTGGAATGCTCTCTCTCCTCCATTCTTATTAATGACCTGCCTGGCTTTCTTCTGTTCTCTTCTGTTTTTTTCTCTTCTGTTCTCTTCTCTTCTCCTCTCTCTCTCATTTTAAATAAATAAACAGTTTAGTACCAATAAAGCTAGAACATATCTTTGATTACCCATTCAGTAGTTGAAAATATTCCACTTTCTAAGTTAATGCTTTATTTAAAATTGTAAAATGAAGATTGCTATTAAATGACATGATCAGGTAAGTAATGTAATAAAATACTACTATGCCAAAAGAAATAAAATTTATCATGAATGCAGAGAAGCATGCAAAGACTCCATGAATTGATGCAGAGAGAAGTAAGCAGAGCCAAATACACAATATACCCAATGATTATAACTGTGTAAAGGGCAACAGGTACAAAACAATTAAGTCGTGTCAGCAAACATTTATTAAGCACCATTCACTGTTTTAAGTGCTAGAGAAACAATGGAAAAAAGCGCCATGCTTTCAAGAAGTTCAGAATAAGAAGTGAATGTTGTACAAATACAAAGAACAAGTGTTGCCCCAAAGAAGAGATATGAAAAGATACCTCCCAACTCATGATATTAAAAAGGATGAAGGTTGATGAGTATAGAACATTACATATATTTTCAGATTTGCTAATACATTAATTAGTTTTGGTGATTGTTTTATTTTTTGCTTTTTTAAAAATTATCTTTATTGTGATAGCTCTCTGTAAAGGGAGAAACAAGTGGATACTGGGATAAATTTTGGCAATGCAAAAACAATTAATATCTATAAAATTATTTTTAAAAATAAAAGGTATGATAATAAAGGCAGGAAAAATACTTGAGTCTTTCCTTTTAATTTGTGTTGAAAACTGCTGTAGGAACTAAAAGAGACACAAAGTTTAGATGTGATATTCATTGACCTTTGAGTTATATAGAGAGATATAACACAAACAGATGTCTACAAAAAATCTTACATATGTTGTAGGCATGCTCCTTGATAGGAAAGAATTTATCTGCCTGTAAAACCATGCCCACATGCTCCGAGGAAAGAGGCAAGGACTTTGGGATGGGAATGGGGGATTCCGGGGAAGAAAAGAAATGTGTGTGTGTGTGTGTGTGTGTGTCTGTGTGTGTGTGTCTGTGTGTGTGTCTGTCTGTGTCTGTCTGTGTCTGTGTGTGTCTGTGTCTCTGTGTTTGGTGAAGGAGTATCTGTGTATGAAATAACTTCCAAGATATGGGTGTTTGCTGAGTCAAAAGTGATTGAGGCAAGCTGGGATCTAGTAAACATATGATGACAACAGTGGCAAATATAATGGCAAAAACCAAGATAAAGGCAGTTCACATTGAACTATCCTCAACACCTATAATAACTGTCTACCTGAGATATTGAGACTTGGTATTGTGAGTCTTTTGTGGGGATTATGAACCAAACTCTAAGAGACTAAGTTAGGGGTTCAGTGTGATGGGCACCACTTATAACCATTCCCTTTTCTATCTCCTATATGTCTTATAATAAAGTTGTCTGAAATACAAATGGCTTGACCTTAAAATCAGTAGGATACCGTAGGAAGAAAATGAATTACCCCCAGTGGAGATCTAAAAATGAGGCAGATTCTGATATTCCCGGAGAATCCCTTGTGTGGTGACAAATGAGAGTGATAAAGAATATTAACTATTGAGAAGACTCCCAGATTGAACTTGAGTACGTAAATCCAGAATCATTGTTCTGGTATTGCATTACATATGATAAGAACGAAGCAAAGCAAGGACCAAGGTGGGAAGTCATCCCCAATGAGGAGAATAAAGGGTGACCATATTGGGGAGGAAGCACTTGGGCTCTAAAAGATGAAGAAGAATTCAAGAGGTCAAGTGCCGGAAGGAAGACATTTCAGTGGATGGTAGGGACATTAACTTCTCTGATAATCTAAAAAACTTCTCCAGGATGACGTGGTTAGGAAAACTTCTTAGACACTTACCCAGTGACCTCTTCTGTAAGGTGAATCAGAATTTATGCTCTTCAATTAAAGCCTAAGCCAACATTGATATGAACTTTATGGACCATATTTGGTGCATAGTCGGGAGCTAATCATTACATACTTAGGGATATGCCTGTATTTGATCATAGCCAAAGGGCTGAAAAGAGATGTTAGGGATATTTTGACAAAGTGGCAGTGTTTTTAGTAACCCAGTCCTTTCAACCTTAATCCCAGTAAGATTTCTGCATTCACTGCACTTCACCTTCTCTCATTGGTAGTCTGCGACTGTGAACAAACCTGACGGGACTTTGGTGAAAAATTGTTGAAGAAGATATTGCTACTAGGTGACACTTGGAGTCAGAAAGGCCTAAGTTCAATAACTGACTCAGACACTAGTTGAATGACCTTGAGTAAGTTACTTAACCTCTTAACCACCATCACCATCATCATCATCACCATCTATAAATGGAAATAATAATAATAGCCATTCCTTCCCAGGGTTGTTGTGAGGATCCAATAAAATAATAAATATAAAGGGCTTCACAAATCTTAAAGTGCTGTATGAAAGTGAAATGCTATAATATGGAGAGAAGCTTTGGGCTGTGACAGCAAACAGAAGCATGACAGCAGGATACTTGGATTCTTTTGAATTTTCTTGGAAAATGTTCTATTTCATTTTGGCTTCTGAGGAGTTAACATGCAGGGAACCTTTGCCCTTCATGTGTGAAGTAAATGACGTTGATTGTCTTTTGACTCATCCTGCAGAAGCACCAAGAAACCAAAAGAAGCATGCATCAGGGGCTGGAGACATGGGCCAGAGGAGACACCTTGTCAGAAAACATTCCTGCCTTCAGGGCTGCCACAGGCCATTGCAGTCCTTGGGTCTTGGTGTGAGTGTTTAAACATTTTATTGAAGTGAGACAGGCCCCATGTGAAAACTATGCTTCGAGGACATTGGCCTCCTTGTGCTTTCAAACCCTGAAAGGGACATTTTTGCAGGTGATTATTGGAGCAGACAACTTCAAAGTTTCCCTCATCTTGAGCAAGCAGCCCTTAGAGCTTTGTGTGTTTTCCCCTTGTCTGCAAATTCAGAACAGGCCCTTCCCAGATTGAGCTGCCTGAGGAAAAGTCGATGCTTGAATGTGACAGACAATAGTGGGAAGAAGTGGCCAAGTGCCTCTTCCTGAACAAAGGGTCCCAGGAAGATTGGATACAGTGTGCTGGGAGAACAGAGATTGTGAATGAGCTGTGAGGATTTATAGCTGACCCTCTTTTAAAATAAGGAAAATGTCAAAGATTTGGGCATAATTTAAATTATAACTTGCCATAGAGACAGTATTATATGATAAAAAGTAAAGTTGAAAATGTGAGTAGGGGGCATTCTAGACTGTTAAGAGTGTGATTCTCCAGTGGGTCAGTGACCTAGTCCCATGCTTTTTCCCCCTCTTCTTCTTAACTTCTCCTTACCACTCCACCCTTGCCCTTCACACTTTGTTTCTGTTGCCATCTCTACCTATCAAAAGTAGTGGACAGAGAAAGGCAGAGAAGAAAAGAACCACCGGGACTACTTATTTGTAGCTCTTGTAAAAGAATGTGATGGGGAGAAAGTTGAAATTATGGGTTAATACTGAGGTTTCTTTGTGATTTTCCCAAAGAGTTTGTTGACAGTGACAATGAATGGAGTACTGGACTTGGAGCCAAATTCAAATCCCACTTGAAACATGCATTAGCTATACGGCCATGGACACATCACACGGCCTCATTAAGCCCCAACCATATTTCTAAGACTGTATGTTATTGTTGTTGAGTCATTCCAGTCATGTTCTACTCTTCATGACCCTGTTCGGGGTTTTCTTGGCAAAGATAGTGGAGTGGTCTGCCATTTTCTTCTTCGGCTCATTTTATAGATTAGGAACTAAGGCAAAAAGGGTTAAATGATTTGCCCAGGGTCAGACACTTAGCAAGAGTCTGAAGCTGCATTTGAATTCGTGAAGGTGAGTCTTCCTGATTCCATGCCCAGTTCTCTAACCACTGTACCAACTAGCTGCACAAGACTGCTTAGCATATGCATGCTATGAGCTGCTACATCAGTGGACAAAGTTCCCATACCAATGAAGTGACAAGTGTTTGACAGATTTGCATCTGTTGTTCATGCATTGCTCCATGGGCACATTCCAATGCTCACTCATACAGTGAGGACATGCAAGTCTTCATGTGGACTTTCTTTACCAAAAATTCCTTCCATCCACCAGGCACTGGTGGATCACCAAGGTCAAACTCCTTCAGATACACTCTTGAGGTGGGTGCTTGGATGCTTCATTGATGCCCTCTACCTGTGTCCTCCACCCTCATCTAGGCTTCCATACAGGCAGCATGTATTGTTATGATATCCTGATATTGAGCCTTACCATGATGTCCACCATAATTCTCTACCAGTATTCTGAGCATGTTGGCATAGATCCTAATCAATGCTGATACTTCAGAGTTATTCACTAGATCCAGGAACTGGTATAGGACAACAGGGTTCACCTTGTTACTGAGGCCTAAAACTTCCCTAGAAAACTCCAATATAACCCTACCACAAGAGGTTCTCACTTGTCCCTAGAGGTATACAGGATAATAGCTATAGTACTGGAAGGTCATCTACCCCAAGGCCCTCTCCGTTTTACAGATGGGGGAATTGAAGCCCAGAAACAAGCCTCTGTGACTTGCCAAAGATCAAGCAAATAGTGTCAGAGACAGATTTGAATCCAGATCCTCTGATGCCACAGCTATTGTTCTTTCTAACATGCCATGCTGTCTCACTATATGTAGCATCTGTTCTTCATAAAATGACCAGGATACAATTGGCACCTGGGAGCTACTACTTGGCATAGCAGGACACACTATATCTTTTATCTTCATGGTCACTACTGAAAGGCATCTATTGAATTTCTGCGTAAAGGGTTCAGATAGGGAAGAAATATAATTCCTTGGGAGCTGGTCTCATTTTACCAGTACTGGTCTACTAAATTCCAGATTCTGGTAAATGAATTGTGTGTTCTTCTGTCTCATATGCCATGCATGTGTGTGCCTCTTCTGCACACAGCTGTAGCAGAGTAGAGAATACATGTTCTCTTGAGTCACTCTCTGCTACTTTTCTTGAAGAGTGATTTGTTGGTCTTTGTCTTATATTCATTTGACTCCTTAAGATCAGTGTATCTACCTACCATGTTATCTGCCAAAAGACAACTCAAACATTTGCAGTAGAATTGAAGTGATCTTAGGCAGCCTCTTGCTTGGCCTAAGCGACCCATTCTCAAGGAGATATCCTAGAAATAGTAGAGATGGGTTTCATTCATTGCTGACCTCTTTTTCAGTCTGCTGCCTTCACCTGGAATGTCTTCATCAGCCTTAGCAACTCTAAGTCCTTGCATGATGCCCCTTGTTATTCGGTATATTGCATGAAATACCAACTGGTCTTATCATATATTGGCCCTTTGGCCATGTGGATCAGTTTGATCTGCCCATGGATTACCAGTGTCAGAAGCAGCCTTTCCAGATGTGATACAAAGTCAGACTCCATCTCCCTGACAGCCATAAAATGATGGAGTGGACTAGATGACCTCAAAGAACTGAACACAGTTTTCCAGTCTCTATATACTAAATTGTTCTTATAGCTTCAGCATGCAATCCTATACCATGGTCTTGGGATAAATGTATGAGGTCAGTATTGGGTCCCCTGAGGTTTTATATTACCCTATTATGGTAATTATGTCTTTTTCACATTAGTTAACTGCCATTGATTTTATGACATCAGTATCACGTCCTAGCCAGAACTCAAAGCATTCCTCACTTGGTAGACAGCGATGTCCCCATGAGAAGGACCCGTAGCATTCCACAGTGATTTCCTTGCGTTTGCACTCACAAACTAATAGTGTGCAATCACTCCCACATGCCGCTGCTATATACTAAGCTACTGAAGGCACCTAGATTGTACGAAGGCCAGAGAGCTGGGCCTGGAGTGAGGAAGTTGTTGTTCAGTCATTTTTAATCATGTCCAACTCTTTGTGAACCCATCTGGGGTTTTCTTGGCAAAGACATTGGAATAGTTTGCCATTTCTTCTAGCTCATTTTATAGAGGGGGATACTTGGGCAAACAGGGTTAAGTTACTTTCCCAGGGTTACACAGCTAATGTCTGAGGCCACATTTGAACTCAGGAAGATGAGTCTTCCTGACTTCCGGTCTGACACTCTATCCACTGCACCACCTAGCTGCCCTGGAGACAGGAAGACCTGAGTTCAAATCCAGCCTCAGATGCTCACTAGCTATATGACCATGAGTAAGTCACTTAACCCTTACTATTTCTAAAGCACAACACCCTTTTAGTATGTAGCACAGTGCCTGTACTTAGAAGGGGCTTAATAAATGCTTCTTTGTTTCCTTTTTTCCTCCTTTTCTCCTTCCTTTCTTCCTTCCTTTCATCTTTCCCTCCTCCCTTCCTTCTTGAAAGTGAGAGAATATCTTGAACTAATAAGCATGATATCTTCATTGAATCCAGAGCTCGGACTATTCTGTGTCAATTCTCCCTGTCCCTAGTGACTTCTGCTATTTGAGCACTGTGGTGTAGTGGCAAGAGAGTCATCATGGCCCAGGAGACCTGGCCTCTGACAGTCCTTCCTCTGATATATACTTGCTGTATCATCCCAGACAAGTCTCGGTGCTCTAGGCAACTCTCTGAGGCTATCGCTGGCACAGAAGGTGTCAGCCTACACTGGTACAGAGTTTCCTCACTCCACACACACACACACACACACACACACACAATGCTCCTATAATAAAGAAATCATGGGTCCAGTTCATATTACTGTTTCCATTTGAAAAAAAGGAAGTTCAGACCATAGTCCTGTTGTCAATATGATGCATTTCCATTTCAAACAGCCATTAAGCTGAAAGACTGACGCACACAGGGAAAGTTATCTTCCTTTCACTATTGAACATTCAGTTCAGATGGGTCAGAGGCACAACACTCATTGGAGAATATGTGTTTAATTGCTAAAGCTAGTTATTCTTGGCAGGTCGAGGTCCTTGCTTTCAGTTTGGTCCTCCTCAAATCAGATCTAATTATAAAAATGAATGCCTAGCAAATGCAGGATAAATAATGTAATTGCTGCCTAATCATTGTGCAAATTTCTAAACACTCACCTAATGACAGATAGGTTTGAGTTTTCTCCTTCAAATAATCCCCTCCACCAATAAGAGCAGAAAAGTGGCATGTTTGCCTGCTCCATAGAAACCATTTTAAATTAAGCAGATTTGGAAATCATTACATTGAGAGAGATTTCCTGATCACTGGGTCTGCATGGCCCTATCGGGTGTCAATTCTGCTCAAGGAAGACTGTTGACATTTTATGCCTTCCTGCCAGGTTATGTGTTTGACAGCTGTTCTGGGGGGTGTTTTCCCAGACTCTATCCCGGATGCCATCATAAAGCCAATTATAGTCACAGGCAATTAATGTTCTTCTCCACGAGCACTCCTGGAAATGATGGCACAGTGTAGCACTTCAGCATGAAATTAGTGACCTTTGGAAATAGAAACATGAGAGAGGAAACAAGCTTGGATTTGCACGTGTTGTGTCCCATTAAGCCATTAAGGAATTGAAGGGAGATGGAATTTTCATCAAACATTTGTACTCCTAAGGGTTCCCAGGGATGGAAGAGAAGAAATATAAACCAAATAGACAGTCCCATAAATGTACATGATTTATTTTGGTAAATAACAGCGACAATGACAGTAATTGACACTTGCTGTGGCACTTTTAGGTTTTCAAAGCAATTTCTATTAATTATCTTATTTGAGTCTCAAAACAATCCTAGTCAGTACTATCATTATTATTAACCCCATTTTACAGATTTAAAAAAAAGAACAAACAAACCCTGACGTTTTAGACTGAAATGTATCTTAAAAGTTATCTAGTCCAACCCTGTAATTTTTACAGATGAAGAAATAGAAACCCAAAGAAATCACGACCCCCGCTCAGAGGTATCAGAGGCAGTCCTCCAAGCCTAGAGCTCCAGCTCTCCAGTACAAATAGATCAGCAAAAAATCATCAAAGACAAAACATTTCCAAAGGCATTTCTTTCAATAACATCATTGTGTAACTAGCAATATTATAATGAAAGATAGCATGGCGTAGTGGATAGAGTACTGACCCTGGAGTGGGGAAGAGCTGGGTTCAAGTCTCCTCTGATAGGACCTCAGGCAGCTGCCTAAGACAACATCCAAGTCATAAATCGGTAGGACCTGCTTGGTGGAAGAAATCCCCGTGCCAAGTGATGCCCACACTTGTGAAATCACAAGTCCGTGAAGCATTCACATTAGCATAATCATATACTAATGGTGAATAACTTGTTTTAGCATCAAAGCAATTTTATATGTAAAATGAGGTGAGGTACATAAAGTATTTTATTTCTAGAATAGACCTGTAAGTCCATTACTATGGGAACTCCTGCTACTAATGGGGACTTTCACCTACTCTACAACTATTTTATCTTAGGGTTACTGAAGTATGTGTTGTTTGGGTAACTGGAGATGAAGTGACTTGAATGGAGCTATGTATACATCCAAGGAGTGACTTTAACTTAAGTCTTCCAGACTCCAAGCCTCCCTCCCTATCTTTGTCATCACAAAAATAGTATTGATGTAATTATATTTTTATTAAATATTTAAGTATTTATTAAAAATTAGTATTTTTATTAAATTAATTGCTCCTACCTTTCATTCACTTCACAGGCGTGCCTTCTCAAGGCCTGCATCCTACTGAGGGAGAATTAACCCAAACACAACATTCTGATGTGGAAAGGATACATACTAGAAGGCTTTCCTGGTGCCACAAAACCTAAAGTAGGGGACAGTCCTAATTGCTAGGACTTCTCCATAGAGAGCCCTAATAGCGAAGGGGAAAAGAGAGTGATGTACAATGGGAAGAGAGCTATCTTTGGTTTCATAGGATCTGGATTCAAATGAAGGCTCTGTCACCTATTATCCATATGATCACGGGTAAATCACTTCCTTCTCTCTCTGAGTCAGTTTCCTTATCTGGAAAATGAGGGATTTGAACAAAATGATTTCTGTGGGGTCACCCTATAAATTAACATTATAAATATCAGAAAGCTATTTTCACTGCTTTCTGCCCCATGCCCTTTCCCATTACACTCAGTGGGATTTGCATCCAACTGCCTTGCCAATTGTGTTTGATCCAATGGGGCTGGGGCAATCCAAGTTGTCTCACCTAACAGCGACAGGCACAATTATGTTGGAATAATGGGAGCTAATATGGAAACTGTGCAGGTAAAATTATTCCACAGTTGGACTAAAGGCTAATCACCTCTCCTAATATCAGTTGATGATTGTGAAATGTCTGGAGTAAGTCATATTCAGCAATCACAGGTTAATACCAGAGAGAGCTGTGAGGTTCATTCTTGTCTTCCCCTTGCTCCTTTTAAAGCAAATGAATTACCATTAGATTCGTCTCCCTAAAATTTAGAAAATGAATTAGAGGAAACCTCTGAAGGCAGAGAAGGAAAAAAACAAAACAGCTGCTAAGAGTTCAGTCCACGGTCTGCCATTGTTACTTTGGATGAATTTGGTACCAATATGGATGACATCGACACATGTAGAAATTATAGAGTGTTACTGCTACAAGACCTTAGAGATTATACAGTCACAGAATCACTGAATTTCAGAGTTGTGGGAAGCCCTCTTGGTCAGCTCAGTAACCCATATGAGAAAAATGAGCCCTCCTACAATATAATAGGACAAATATTGAGTAGAGTGTCTATCCAATGAGGGGAAACACATTACCTTACAACTCAGACCATTCTACTCTAAATCATTAAAACTTTTTCCTTAACATATTGCCTTTAAACAATTTTTGTTTATGAAGTTTCCATGCCAAACAGAACAGGGCTAATCCCTTTTCCACATAAAAACAGTTAAGTTTTTTTAAAGACTAATATAATGCCTTTCCCCCAAACTTTTCTTTTCTCCAAGCTAAATTAACACAAATTCCCACAATTTGCCGCTTTAAAAACTGAGGCCCAAATTATTTAAATGACATATCCAAGGTCATACCATCAGCAGGTAGTAACTTTGAGATGAAGACCTAGGCCTCTTGGGTCTCAGCCTAGTATTTTTGCCTCTCCATCATACATCAGATCTATCTTGTAGACCCTGTGTAGCCATTTAAAAATACCATACAGAGAAATTACCCAGCAGAGGACGGGAGAGAATAACATCTTTAAGATGAAGCCAAACTGTCTTGACACAGACAATGTTAGATAAATATACAATAAGCAGATAAATCATTTATGTGTAGTCAACATGCTGGGTTAAGCTAGGTTGAGAGATTTGTGTCTGACATCCCTCGGCTTCTATTGCTGGTGGCAGGTTGGTGTCCTTGGGCCACAGATGTTTGGTCCTAGTGTCAATGTCCAATATGTCCAGTCATTGAGGCAGATGGTGAGCAGGAAAATATTTCTGAACTTTTGGAAAATATACTGCCCGAGAGCCCAAAGAGGGAGATGCCTGAAATTGGAATGTAATGTAATAGAATATTTGATTTGCCACCAAAGACCCTAACACTGGGAAGAGAGCCATATCTGAGAGGAAACAGCTTGGCTAACTTGTCTTTTTTTTGTACTGCTTAATAACAGCCCCTCATTGTCCCTGTGGTCCCCCACCAGCCACCTCTGTTCCAGATATCTGACCTCCCTTCTATTTTACTATCTCTCTCTCTCTGTCTCTTCCTTTTCTTCTCTCCCTCCCTCTTTCTCTCTCTTTCTCTATTTGTCCCTCTCATTCATGTGCATACACACATATACACGTACACAGGTGTACACACACACACACACACACACACACACACACACACACAATTTACTGTTCACGCCTGCCCAAGCAGAGGTTTGGAGCTTACCTGCAGAAGTTGATAAATTAGCCATGCAATAAAGATGGAAGACAAGTAAAAAGCACAAGCATTTGCATATGCAGCTACTGAACAAGCTAACACGCCTTCAATTCATTCTGCCTAATGTTAACCTTCTAAATGCAAAGCAAAACAAATGAAATTTTGTTTTCATTTAATTCAATTTGCTATTCGTGCATATGTATGTCCTGCCAGTTGTTTGTTCCTCTGGGGAAAAGCTGGATTCTCAGCTTCCACATTCCTTTCTCTTTTTCAAAGATATAGATCTTCTATGCTCTCGTTGTTGACACTAAATTCAAAGCTGAGTTGCCCTTTCTATTACAGATCCCACTTTTCAGATGAAAACAACTGAGTTTCATCACCCACCACACTCCACATTTCTCATTTTTCAATGTGGAAACAAGTGATGACTGCTGGCCAAGACTGGAGGATCTCTCCATGGTCCTGAGTCTCACACTTGGAGGGCACCATTGACCTCACCAGTAAATTTAAACCTCCCCCCCAAAAAAGTAAAATGAGATCTGAATTGCATAGACTGGTTAATATCTGTGAAGACCTCTCTTACTTTTTTAGTGAAAGTTGCATAACCTTCAAGACACAGAGGCTGTCTACCTTGACAAGTGGTTTGACTGAGTTGACAATACAAATAAACAAGCAAAACACCCTTGTGGAGTTGGTCTTCTCATAGAGTCATAGAAATTTTGAGTTCCATGAGTAGGGGATGTGTCATAGAGAAGGAGTACACATAGTGAATACAATACTGGAGTCAGTCTCAGGAATACCTATGTTCGAAGCATGTCTCAGATCCTCACTAGCTGTGTGATCCTGGGCAAGTCACTAAACTGCCCTTAAGGTTTCATTTCCTCCTGTGTAAAATGGAGATCTTAACAGCATCCTCCTCAAAAATAAAAGTTGTATATGTAAAGAGTTTTGCAAATCTTCCAGCACTATACAAGTGTGAGTTCCTGATATTATCCTCATTATTATGGGATTAAAGATAGCTCTGAGAGCTCTTGAGGTAATGGTTCCATGTTCTTACTACCTGCTTTGTCCTCAGCCTCCTGATTCTATCCACATCACCCACTGAACCTTCTTACAACCTGAGACTTCTCACACTCTGACCCTTTTCATATGTTGACACTTTTCACATACAACTTAGATTTGTAGCTTGTCTCAAATGCTCACTATCTGTGTGACCCTGGACAAATCACTTACCTTCTCTGAACCTCCATTTTCTCATCTGTCAAATGGGAATAATACCTTTTCCTATCTTTTTGTCTCCTTCACTGCCTCTCCTTCCTCCTCTTCTTGGACAGCTAAGTTGTGCAGTGGATAGAGCACTGGGCCTGGAGTCAGGAATACCTGAGTTCAAATCCAACCTCAGACACTTATTAGCTGTGTGACCCTGGGCAAGTTACTTAACCTCTCTTTGCCTCAGTTTCCTCATGTGTAAAATAGAGATAATAATAGCATATATCTCACAGGATTTTGTATGGATAAAATGCAATAGTGATTATAAAATGCCTAGGACAGTGTCTGGCACATAGGAAATAGGACATGAATGGTAGCTACTATTGGTGGTGGTGATATTATCATCGTCATTGTTGTGCTATTCTCAATCCCTTAAGACAAGTATTTCCATTTGCCATTGGCATTCTTTTTGAAGCCTCTACATTTTATCTCGTGACTATTGAATACCATGGCTTTAGTTATCACCTCCGCATGGATGGCCTTTAGTGCCTCAAAATCCAAATGTCCAAAAACAAGCATATTATCTCTATCCAAAAATATTCTTCTGTTCTTGACGTCATTATTTATTTATACCACCTAGTCTTCCATGTTGGAAACCTTGGCTGCTATCTTGGGGGTATATGGATATTCAGGGAGGACTCTGGTGTGAGTGCTACAGAGTTCTTTTCAGGGCTGTTTTCTACCTTTGGCATCCACTTGCCACCCACCTCTCACCTGGGGCTCCAAGAAACTGTAACATGCACAATGGCCACACCCTCATAAACCATTCTAACAGATGGGCTAAACTAGGTTGGGAGTAACTAACCGGCCTCAAATCCAGTGGTGTGTTAGGAGGGTGTTTACTCCAAGCATGTGAAGACTTCCTCTAATGGAATGTGCATATATGAACAATTTGTTCCAACAGTCCATGAAAGTGGCAGAAGTAGGCACTGTGGCATGGTTAGACCATGGTTAGACCTTGCAGATGCCAAGGTCATGTATTGCATCTTGTGCCATTGTCAGTCATCTAACTTCTGTCTTGCCACTGGACTCTGATAACAATAGAAGAGGCCAAGTACTTCTCACAATTTTGCCTCACTATCCAATTTATGTGAGAGTCAAAAAGACAAAAGGTGGTGTTATCTTTATGGAACTCTTTTTCCATCACTCCTTCCTCAACTCTCCTTTTTACCTCATCCTCATTCCTTATATTCATTCAGACAACAAGCTATATATATATATATATATATATATATATATAGATATAGATAGATATAGATATAGATAGATATAGATATATATAGATAGATATAGATATAGATATATATTCTACCTTTGCACAATTTCTGAATTTTCCTGTTTTATCTCTATACCCATTGCTACATCTCACCGCCAATAGAGGCCCTCATTGCTACTTTTAAGAAAACGTGATAACCTCATAATGCACCTCTGTTCTCTTTCCTTTCTAAGTTGTCCCTCACATGGATAACAGATTTAATGATCTTATGCACAGACTTTATCTTGACACATCTATGCTCAAAACTCTGCAAAGACTCCCTATTGCCAAAGGGGGAAATCTACAAAGATTTTTATAACTAACTTTTACTTTTGATCAAAGACACCATGTTTGGAATCAAATGAAAGATACCCAGATATATTATATGAGGAAATAGAGACTGCATGGAGTAAAAGTAACATCAATCAAACAGCTGGACTAAACCAAAGTTATGAAGAAGAGTTCCATGTTGGAGATGAAACAGTTTTAAGGCTATTGTGGGGCATATTATTAAGGTAGTGAAAAGGCAAAGGAAAACAGAGGCACAAAAAAAAAATGCTGGAGGTGACTAATATTTTTAAGCCAATCAAAAATGTAGCAGCCCCATATGTCTATTTCATGCTTCTATAAATTTTTATGAGACTATCTTTGGTCTTTGAAAGTTGTGTAGAATGGGAGAGATGCTGCAGGATGAGAGGAGGGCAAATATCCTAGTTTTTTTTTAAAAAGACAAATGAGTGGAGTATACAAAAGGATATAAGCTATAGATAAATACGTCTGCCTTTGACTCCTGACAAAAAATGTTATATTCTATGGAAAATTCTATAAAATACAACATATTCTATATTATAAATTGGACACTTTATATATGTGTGTATATGTATATGCATGTATGTATGTATACACACACAGATATATATCTATGTATATATGTATATATGTGTGTGTGTGTGTGTGTGTGTGTGTGTGTGTATATATATATATATATATATATATATATATATATATATATATATATATATCAGATAGTGGTGACAGCAAAGCACCATCATTTCACCAAGAATAGATTTTGCCAATTATTCCCTTTTTTGACAAGGCTGCTAGACTCAAGGAATCAAGAGAATGGTAAAGATATAATCTACATAGATTATAGGAAAGCATTTGCCCAAGTCTCTTATGCTATTCTTTTAGAAAGCATGGAGAAATTGGGGCCAGATGACAGGAAAAAATGGATGGATTTGGTACTAGTTGAATGACATTACCCAAAGAGTAGTCATCAATGATTCAGTGCCAACTTGGAAACGGGAAAGGTAGAGTGCCCCAGGGAAATGTGCTTGGCTCTAAATTGCCTAACATTTATACCCATGGCTTCAATACAGATGTAGCCCTCACAGTTTTTCAATTTTCAAGATGGAATAAAGCTGGAAAGGAGTCCTAACCCACTTGATAATGCCTAACCACCCTCTCCATCATACTTCAAGGTTGGCAAAGCACTTTACATAGCTTTACAACAGCCTGTAAATTATATGTTATTATCCCCCTTTTACAGATGAGGATTCTAAGGTTCCATGATTTGCCTGTCATCTCTTAATTAGCAAATGTGTAGGGCAGAATTTGAACTCAAATTTCCATTCTTCAAAACCAACACCAGATCTACTGAGTCACTTAGCTACCTGCTCCAAGTCTTATTCTCTAGAACTTATGCCACCTATGGATTGTAGATGAGAAAATCAGAGTCCAAAATGGTTGGTAATATGCTACAATTGACTTAGATTCACCAAATTTACCTATTCTTTGGGTCAAAAACAATTTTGATTTCTCAGTGAACATTGGTCTCTAAAATAGGGCTTTGTTCTGAGAAGAAGCTTGGGGTCACTAGAAGTTCAGCACAGTTTCTATAATGCAACACATAGCCCTCTCTTCCTCTTATTCAAGTGTGGGTTCAGTTCATTATTTATTTACTGGGTCCATCCAAGACATATACACTAATGGACCAAGTTCAACAGGCCATCCATCCATCTATATGTTTTAGTCTGGACAAGAGTAGGAAAAGCAGCATAAGACAGATAATTAAAGAAATATATGAGCACAAAAGGAGGCAGGCTGATCGTGCAGCAAGAACTTACAGATGGTACACACATGTCAATACATCTAAAGCAGTGTTTCTTAAACTGTAGGTTTAAGAAAACTACAGTTTCCACAACCCTATGGGGTTGTGGAAAATTTGGCAACAACCAAAGATTTGTGAATGCGCAACAACCAAAAATTAATTTAAAATCAAATGCATAATGAATCTGAGGTGTTTCTGGAAGCACTCACCCCTGTTGTACTGTGCAACTTCACTGTAGCCTTGGTTCTGAACACTTTGCACTGCACATGCCCTTAGGACACACAATGCCAACAAGTGCTGTCCAAACTCAAAATGGGGTCACAAGGGGAAAAAGTTTAAGAAGCCCTGATCAAAGGCAGGACCCAGCACAGACCTCCTGTGGAAGGGAGGGATGCAACCAGAGGCACACAGGTCAAAAAGATTTATATGAATGGTTCATAATGAGATTAGTTGAGTTTCGTTGGAGCACACACTTAACCTCTTGAGGGCAAGACAACATGATCAGACCTACACTTCAGGAAAGTCAACAGAATAGCTCTCTAGAAGACCTAGGCTGTGGCAGGCAACAATACAAAGAAGGAGGAAGATGGCAGGGGAGTTGTAATATTGAATCTGCAACTCCATCTTCAACTTCAGCCCCTCCCTGATCCCTTGCTCCAAACATCACCACCAATACCCATTGCTGGCCCTCCAGTATTACGGGCTTCCGAAGCCTCGTAACTATGCTCGGGGTTCCCCCCAAGCCCCAGGCATTTGCCTAAGCAAAGGACCTGATCTCGTGGACAATGAACGGGGCAGGAGCCGAAATGATGGTGAATGACTCCGTTTATTATTTCAGCAAGCAGCACTTTTATATCTTTAGTGACGTAGGTACATTCTTTGGTTACGTGGGTGAAGGACAGGTAAAACTCAATACACCTGGGTTCTAAGGACCGCCCCAACTCCGCCTACTCTCCTCCCCTTCTCTTCCCGAGCTAACCCGAAGCTCCCTGCGGTCAGGCAGTCCAGGCAAAGAACCGGAAACTCCACGTGCTCTGGCAAGCCCAGACAGAGAGCCAGAAGTTCCACGTGGTCATGCAGGTCCGAGCAAAGACCTGGAATTGCTAGGGAGGCAACAAAGGCGAGAACCCTCCTCCTGGCTCCACCCACATCCCAAAGCCCCGAGTCTATCTCAGCAGGCCCCTGGGCCTGGAGGTCTGAGGAGGACAGGGCTCAGCTCTAACTCAGCCCCTAACACTCCAGCTCCAAATTGGGGAAAGAAATTTGAAAATGAGACTTCTGAGAATTAGAGAGAGATCTAATCTATAGTACCTTTCCCCCTTGTAGAGGACATCATGTTACTTCCCAAGCTTACCTCAGAGGATTCCAAGGGCTAAGTGATTACACCTCTCCACTTGTAGGTGTTCAGGCTTCTTTTATACAAGGACATGATCATCATTCTTAGAGTAGAGGAAAGAAAGTAAAAATCTATGAACAGTCCATGTACAGGCAGCTATTCATGCAAGAATCCACCATTCTCACTCAACTCTCGTTAGTTATCCTGACTAAAGCTGCTATTCTAGGGCCATCCAACTTCTTACTAATACATCATGTTCTACCTTTCCCAACCAGTTGATAATACCATTCTCTGTTCTTCCTGCCACCCAAAATCAAGTTCCATTTTTAAACTCCTCCTGCTTAGATAACCAGCTAGTTCTAGGATTTTTGAATCCAAGATTTGGACATAGACAGGTTATTCAAGGTTATGTAGCCAGATCATGTCACATTTTTCAAATGTGAAAAGTAAGGCCTATTAAAGGAAAGTAACTTGTTTTCAGTCAGATAGTGAGTGGAAGAATCTGGATATGAACCCTGGTCCTCTGGGTCCAAATCCAGGCCTCCTTTTTTTGTACCATATGTTTCAACAATTCAGCTAGCAGCTTCTGTGGGGGTGTAAGATCCACCAACAGCCAGCACCCAGAAAGCTGCCAGCACTCTGCGAAAGCACAGGTTCTTTTGATCTGCTTAACTAAGGAAAGCAAGGTTAAGGGGTTGACAAGCTTACTTTAATTCAGCACACAAATATCATTCACTTAGTTCAGGGGGAAAAAGCCAGCACCCTGAACTTCAGAATAAAATACAAAGTACAAACATCAACAGACAGACCTTGTCTGATTCAAATCCCAATACATAATTACTATAGTTGAACAAAGTCTCAGCATCTGAATTTACCAGCTGGAGGGCTCCTTAGCTATAGCTGCCCGGAGTCTCTGCATCAGCACCATCACGAGTGAGAGCCCCAATCAAATTACAACAGACAGACCCAATACAATTCATAGTTACCAGCATCTAGGTTCAGCCTGGGAGCTCAGAACAAGGGCTCGCCCAGAGTCACGCACCCCACTACTGCTATAGGAAAGAGCTCCAAGGAAAAGAAGGCCATCCCCTGGTTTTATATCTTTTTCAGGGTCAGGGGTGAGTTACACATGCGACTCACCCACGTGACCTAGAATTGTCACAAAGAGGAGACTTAAACCCACGTGGCCTAAAAGCCTCTGCTGTCCCAGACATGTAAACTAGGCCCTCCCTGGGGTTAGCCCCACCTTAGTTGCCAGTCCACACCCACATAGGTTTTACACCTAATAGGGGTTTGGGCCTGGGGCTTAGCACTTACTAAGACACAATGAAATACACTGAATTACTCAAAGCAAACAAAAGCCAAACTCTTCAAGGGCACTTGTTTGAACTAAGTGCTAAGGAGCCCATTTTACTTACACCATACTGCCTCTTCTAATGGTAACTCAGCCCCCACCTGAGTTCATGAAATTTTATCATCCTGGGTAAGGCTCATGCAGCTAAATGCCTGAAGCCTAATTTGAACTCAGGTCTTCCTGACTCAAGGTTTAATTCCCTATCTACTTTGTCATTTAGCTGTCCCAGGAAGATTTATAAAAAGGGGAAAGTGATCTGGGTTTTAGTTAAGGAACAGGGAGAAATGGCATTAATCTGTGAACTAATCTATAAGGGTAGGAATCATTCAATGAATAAATCCACAAATATTTATTAATCACCTACTATGTGCCAGGTACTATGCTAGGCACTGGGAATATAGTGGGGAGAAAAGTGAATCAGAGCCTGCCAACAAGGGGCTTGTATTCTATAGGGATAGACAATTGCAGCATGAATGTGTATACGTGCCAGTATGTGCAAAATCTACACCCAAAATTAATATGAGGTAATTTAGGGAGAAGGCAGTAGCATCTGAGGAAATCAGGAAGGCTTCCTAGCATAGGAGGTGATATGAGCTAGGAACATCTAAGGAATCTGGCCTGGCCTTGGTGTTGGGGAACAGTGAGAAATAAGACTGTAGACAGCTAGATTGCTGGGCAGGGACTGGGCTTCTCAGAAGGACAGACATGTGGAATGGGGGTTACTAGTTTGCTACAGGCATCAGAGTAAAAAGTCTTGGCCCTGACTCTGAGGATCCCAGGGCCTCTGCTGTAGCCATTGCACAAAAGGGATGGGAGGACTTAAGTCAGTTCATTACAGGCAGATTTCATGTAGTGATCCCCACATCTCAGATCTCTGTGCTAACTGCTTCCGTATCCCCAGGGAGACCCAAACAGCACCGAATCCCCACTGGCATTTTCTATGGGAAATACAGTCGCCAATACCTGCTGTGAACAAAGCCCTAGGGAGGCATAGGAAGCCCTCACACCTGAAAGGGGGCATCCATATAATCCTTATAATACTATAGCAATTTCCCTGTGTTGTGAGGGATCCTGCTTCTCCATCTCTCTCAAGCCCAAGCAGCCAGTCCATACCCTGCTTCAAGAGATGGATGGAGAGTAAATTTCTGTCACTAACAGCTTTCTACTGCTAAGTCTTCTGTTGTAACCTTGGGGCTAGTTTTGACTTTTCTCTCTGTATCGCTGTCTCTGTCTTTCTTGCTCTCTCTCTTTCTCTGTCTCTCTCTGTCTGTCTCTCTCCCTGTCTCTCTCCCTGTCTCTCTCCCTGTCTCTCTCCCTGTCTCTCTCCCTGTCTCTCTCTCGTCTTTTCTGTCGAACCAACTACGAAGTCCTAAAGGGTCCACCTTTGCCACATCTCTTAACATTACTCCTTCTCTATTTAGTCACCACCCTAGTATAGGTTGTCATTTTCATGTGACTAGAATATCACAGTTCTTCTTTGATTCAAAAATCTGGCTGGCAGCTTCTGTGGGGGTATAAGATTCACCCACAGCCAGCACCCAGAAAGCTCCCAACAGCACAGGTTCTTCTGATCTGCTTAATTAAGGAAAGCAAGGTGAAGGGGTTGACAAGATTACTTTTAATTCAGCATTCAAATATCATTCGGTTAGTTCAGGGGAAAAATCCAGCACCCTGAACTTCAAAACAAAATGCAAACAAATTACAAACATCAACAGACTTTGTCTGATTCAATCCCAACAGATAGTTACCAGAGTTCAACAAAGTTTCAACATCCGGGTTTACAAGCTGGAGGGCTCCTTAGCTACAGGCCCCTGGACTCTCCTCATCAACACCATCTCCAGAGCCCCGCACCAATGGCTCTCTCCTCCCTTCTTACAGGGCTTCAGACATTAAACATCATCTGAATCACCAGAGCTCAGGCTCTGGTGATTGGTTCTTGAGTTGGCCCCTCCCCTTATGAGCCTGGGAGGTTCACATCCACATGGATGACGTTAACACCTAATGGGGTAGTAAAGCTCACTGAGATAAATTGAGTCACTCAAAGAAAACAAAGGCCATCCTGGTTACATTCTTTCCTCCAATTCATCGTTCTTTCCACTGGCAGAAAAGCCTTTCTCCACTTCGACAAACATTTGTTAAGCATCTACTATACGGCTATCACTATTTTGCTTCAGTCTGAACATGTTTTCTCCTCTGCTTAGCAATTTTCGTTGGCTCCCTATGACCTGCCATGTGAAAGTCAAAGTCTTTTATTGCAACGTGACACCACCCTTCTAGTCTTATCTTTTACTACTCTTTGATAGACACTTGACACAGTTCTATGCCCTGAATGTCATGTGCCTTTTGGATGTGTTTTAACTTTTTTTCCCTTTTCTGTTTCCTATGTCTGGAACACACTGACCCCCTACCTTTACAGCCTGTCTCAAATGCCACCTCTTCTAGGAAGCCTTCCCTGACTCCTACCCTTCTTCAGTTCACAAAGACCTTGGACCTCTCAAGCTATGTTGTTTTACATTTCTCTAATAAACTTATGCTGCACCATGTTCTATTATAGTCAAGGTTGTTCTGGTAAATGTTTAACAGCTGGATTTCTAGGGAAAAAATGTATATGCAACAGACTTTTAGGTTTAATCTGAATTATTAACATTTTCTCCTTCATAGTCTTAAATCGAGACAATCAACTAAACAATAAATTAAGCCTAGATTCACAGTGTTAGCTGATCTTTTGAGATGTAAATGCTCACATTGGAAATTTAACAAATGACTCTCCCAAGCTGGTACAAGCTCCAACACACCCCTGTATTTGTGTTTTATCATTCTTCTAGACAGAAGGCTCCAAAAGAGAGTGTGTGACCTTTGGCCAGTCGCCTATTATCTGTGTTAAATTAAAAGATTAAAATAGGTTGCTTCTGAGGCACCTTCCAGCTTGAAATCTACGATCCTATGGTATAATCTTTGTACATTCACCAACATCTCACACAGCTAACTCCTAATAAATGTTAATTGAATTAATGATGTACCTACAAGTAACTCCCATTGATCAGAGTGGAATTCCTAGCACACCAACCCAGTAGAGCCTCCCTCGTGTCCCTAGCTGGGAGACTGGTAAAATAGACTTTGGCTTCCAGAAACCTCTTGCCCTCTGAAGGGTTAAAAAGAATGCTTGGCTAATACTGTTTTCTATGGTCTGCCAGCTTCATTTACTTACAGAATTATGAAAACGGCCCTGCCTCATCGTGGTTCAGATGGCAATATACACTTAATGGCTCCTATGAAATGGAAAAAGGGAAAGATTTGTTCACTTTCTACAACCCCCTGGACTAATCTCGCTGCCCTGTGTCCGACAAGGAGCGGGGAGCCAAGCAACATCATTAAAGTGCTTTGCAACGCTAATCCATAGTGACAGATGTGGTTAAAAATGGATGCACTCGTCAGAAAAAGCTCATTTCATTTTACTCCCAGGCCTGGTTTTCGTCGAGGGTGGTGAAATTGGCCGGAGGGGAGTCAGTGAGAGCTACAGCTGGATCCCTCCAGAGTTTGTCCTCATAAAAGGCAGTTTGAGCAGAGGTTAGGACACCCATGCTTTCAGTCCTTGCCCTGTATTGTGAAGCTAGGGTGCTCTAAAAAGGACATCACTTGAGACAGAAATGGCTTTTCATGTTGTCTTCATCTCTTATGCGAGGACAAGGATCTAGCCTCCTGATATACATTAAAGAAAGACTTTACATCTAGCTAGGAGTTGTGATAGAGTGCTGAACCCACAGTCCAAATAACTGTAGATCAGATTCCATCTCAGATACTCTATGACTCTCAGCAAGTCACTTAACCTCTCTTTGTCTCAGTTTCCTTACCTGTAAAATGAGGATAATAATAGCATTTATCTCCTAGGGCTGTTTTGAGGATCAACTGTACTAATATGTCAATCACTTTGCAAGCTTTAAAGCGCTACATAAATGTTACCTATTATTATGTATCCTCACCACAAAACCTGTCATTCAGCAGGAAATTCCCATCACCATTGCACTCATGGTATCCCTCGAAAGAACCCAGGATACATTTTTTAAAAATGTATCACCAAATGTTGTGCTTTTGCATTGGCTGTCCCCTGTGCCTGGAATTCATTCACTCCGCATCTCTGCCTCTTAACATCCCTTGTTTTCTTCAAAACTCTGCTCAAGTGACATATGCTATGCAAAGCCTTTCCTGATCCCTCCAGCTGCTGTGGTCATGTTCCCCCACAAAGTGACCTAGCATTTATTTTCTATATATTTTGTCTATATTTATCCATGCAAGTGTTGTCCCTACCAATAGAATGTTGTTTCTCATGGAGCTAATTGAGGCCAGAACTAGAATCCCAGGGAACTAGTAAATCATCCACTTTGACTAGAATGTAGAATATGCAAGAAACATGATAGAAAATAGGTCTACAAAGATAGAGTGGAGCTGCTCTTACCTCTCCCCTTCCCCCCACCAAAAACTATCATGTCAATATTTTGATATATACCTATCTATTTATAAGAGGCAGCTAGGTGGGGCAGTGAGCTCTTCAAATTCAGCCTCAAAAACTTCCTAGCTGTCACTAGTCACTTAACCTCTGTTTGGCACTGGAGAAAGAAATGGCAAAACACTGCAGTATCTTTGCCAAAATAACCCCATGGACAGAGGTCCATGGGGTCAGGAAGAGTTGGTTGTGACTGAAATATCTGCACAACATCTATGTGCATATTGTCTCACCCAGATGGATTATAAGCCCCTTAAGGTCAGGGACTATTTCACCTTTGTTTTTGTATCTCCAGGGCCTGGCACAGAGCCTGACACATTTGTTGTTGTTCAGTCATTTCAGTTATGTCTAACTCTTCCTGGCCCCATTTCAGGTTTAAGGCAAACAGAGAATAAGTGACTTGCCCAGGGTCACATAGCTAGGACGTTTCTGAGGTCTTCCTGACTCCAGGCCCAATGCTCCAATGAGCCATCTAACTGCTTCTTGTTGCTTAGGAATGCAGAGTATTATATTTAGTTACACATAATCATGGAAGGCAGCCATGGATTGCTCAGTGGCTAAAGAGCCAGAATCAGAATCAGGAAGGCTTGCTTCAAGGCTTGCCTGTGATGCACACTGGTGGTGTGGCTGTGGATAAGTCACATATACTCTTAGTGCCCCCCCAGAATACTCTCTAAGAGTATAAATTGAAGAAGTACTTATATGTGTGGGTAATTACTTAAATTCATGAAATGACAGGTCTATTCAACAACAATGAGAGAGAGACAGAGAGACAGAGAGAGAGAGAGAGAGAGAGAGAGAGAGAGAGAGAGACAGAGACAGAGAAGTATTCCTACAAAAGTATTCATTGTTGTTGTCATCATTCATCTTTGTTCTTGAAGAGAAGCTGCAACATTATGAAGGTGACATCTTAACTTGTGCCTGAATTGAATATGAGTGAGGCAGAGCTGGGAAAGTCATCAGCCTCACTCTCTCCTCCAGAGTCATTGGAGTTCAGTGGCAAGACAAAAGTTAAGACAAGTGGTGATGGTCCAGGATTCAGTGGGTGATCATGGCTTCTCTTAAATTAACATCTTTCCCAGGTCTCAGTTTATCTGAGGCCATGCCCATTCAGTGACTAAGGGCTAGGTAAAAACTGAGACAAAAGATGGCTCAATTTACTATCAGACGTAATCTGGTCTAAGAGGGGAAGACCCTTGGAGTTTCTGGCCAGAACAGAATACAATTGCTATTTACACTCATTCTAAGCCTTCGAAATCTAAACAATGGGCCACTGAGGCTTGGGCTGAGACCTGTTATTGGCCATTCAATGAAAGCCAAAATGATTTGGGTTTAAAGGTTTAGTCAAGAAGTTCCATTTAAAACACCATTGGCTTTTTTAAAGCCTGTTTTTTCAGAGCTATATTTCAAGAAATAAAAAATAAAAACTGCAGCAGGGCCAAAAGTAAATTGTCTCAGTTTAAAAAAATAGGAGAGGGGCAGCTAGGTGGCACAGTGAGTAGAGCACTGGCCCTGAAGTCAGGACCTGAGTTCAAATCCAGCCTCAGACACTTGACACATGTACTAGCTGTGTGACCTTGGGCAAGTCACTTAACCCCAATTGCCCTGCCAAAAAAAAATAGGAGGAAGAGGAGAAGGAGAATTAATAACCACAGCATTTTCCAATTTCGGTTCAAATTGGCAGATTATTCATAACCATGGAGGTCTAGCATATTGGCTAGGCAGACACATCCAGGCTGAGGCTACAGGGCTGATGGCCTTTGTTAATCTCTGTGCTTTATAGTTTGCCCTAGGTTCATTGTTCTAAGGTTGTCTGTCTCCTTAATAGGGTAGCCTGATACTCAAATTCCAACCCAACTCAAATTATTGGGGAGTAATTCTGTTTGCCTCAAGTCTTTCCGAGAAAGGAGGAAGAAGCAAAATGGACCATGGGTAAAATTGTGAATTATCAATGGAGCAAGTAGTTTTATTCCTACGTAGAAAGGGAACATTAAGAAATAAAGAATGAGAGAACTGATTCCATTGAATTGAAAGGCCAATATGGAAGCCTAATTGGAACATTTGCAACAGAGCTGCTTATTAGGTATGCTCAACAAGGGCCACAGAGGTGGAGGACTCTTCTTTCTGTTGATAGCATTCTCTGTCTGTCTGTCTGTCTGTCTCTCTCTGTCTCTCTGTCTCTGTCTCTCTCTCTCTGTCTCTCTCTCTGTCTCTCTCTCCCCCCCCCTCTCTCTCTCCCTTTCTCTCCCTCTCTCTCTCTCTCTCTCGCTCTGTCTCTCTCTCCCTCTCTCTCTGTCTCTCTCTCCCTCTCTCTCTGTCTCTCTCTCTCTCTCTCTCTCTCTGTCTCTCTCTCCCTACATTGAGGCCAGCAGTAAAGAAAATCTAAGGGCTACAGATTGCATTCACAGAGTGGATAGATAGATACACTTATAAACTATATATACTATATATCATGTATGCTATTATATATAATCTATATTATTATATTATATGGATATATATTATACCATAGTATTATATTCATAGAGTTCCGGTTCAGCAGCCAATTAAAAGAATCCTAATAGCCAATAGGATACAGCCAGATCTGTGCCTGCTCTGAATGATGAATCCCCAAGGGGGTTGCAAAAGGTACATTTTAGGGTCATAGACTGAGAGTTGGCAGGGACCATAGAGTTTGTCTAGTCCAACCCCCTAATTTTACAGACAATGAAACTGTAGCCCAACAGCTGAGGTGACTTGCCAAAGTTCATATAGCCAGGAAGTGGCCAAAATGGCAATGGTACCTAGGTTTTCTGACCTTCGATCCAGAAACCATCCAATCGAAGCTGGGATCACAGTCCAGACAAGTCAGTCTCTTTTGTCCTGCTCCATTTGTTCCTCTTGGACATTTGAAAGCACAGCCAATGAAACAGGAGGCTCCATGTCCAGCAGACATCACATGTGCCTTTCGGCTCCTCCAAAAATAGCCCCAAATAGCACCTGCCAAAATGAGGTAAGCCACAGCTACGGAGGCAGCAAGAATCATTCTCAGTGTTTTCTTAAGGGGGTAGTTAGGGAAAGAAAAATCACTATTCCTCAGGCTCTCAAGCCACTGGATCTTACCCTGAGACTCTTAACCCCTTTACTGCTCAGCAAGATTTACGAGACCCATCAAGGTTTGTAGCACCTGCTGTGGGGAGTGTGTCTTGCCATATCTACCAATCCTTTGAATAAATATCCCAATGTTCTGGAGGAAGAGACATATCATATCCAGGATTCACCAAGGGGGCACCTTTCCCTCCAGCTGGCAGGGGATAAGGGAAGGATAGTGGCTTTCCCCTAAATGACAGAATGCACTGGACTAGAAAGGGAACCCATCTGCACTAAGGGATTTCCTAGCTGACATACAGTCTCAGACAGATGGACAATCAAGTCTGACAGAAGAGAAACCCCTTGGCTTTGTTCTAACTCATGTGGAAATATGTCCTCACCAGTAGCTTAGCACCCTTCCAAAATGTTACCCTCTTAAGACCAGATTACCAGGGTTGTTTTTGTGTCCCCATGGAGTAGGGGGAATATGGCAAACATGGAGCAAAGTCAAATGGAGGAGAGTTCTGGCACAGAGCCCTACACTGAACCAGGTCACCTCTCCCTAAATTCAAAGACTCATTTATTGCCAATCAAGACCAGTGAAGGGGTCCAATCATTTTGAAAGATGTCATTCCACATGTAGATACCAATTTATCTATGACTGTGATAAGGGGAATAAAGCAAACAGTAATAATCAGGCTTTGAGAACAATATTTTGATGGCTTCTCAATACCATCCAATCATCGAGTAGATTGTGCACCCCTTGAAGGCAGAGGTTTCTTCATTTTTCTTTAAGTCATCTGCCACTAGGCTATGTGACCTTGAACAGGTTTTCCAACCTCTCAGGCCTCAGACAATCCTTTTATTGAGGGAGTTTCTCCACTGGAAATTCCCATGAAATCACATCTCCCTCCCCACCCCAAAAAAGAACCTAGCCCTACAGAGCTTCATAGTAATAAATGGTTGTTGATTTGACTTGAATTGATTTAACTTGAGAGTCAGGAAGACCTGAGTTCAAATCCATCCTCAGACACTTATTAGCTATTTGACCCTAGGCACCACTTAACACTATTTGCCTCAGTTTCCTCAGCTGTAAAATGAACTGGAGGAGGAAATGGCAAACCTCTCCAGTATCTTTGCCAAGAAAACCCAAATGGGGTCACAGAGAGTAGGACATGACTGAAACACCTAAACAACAACTTGTCTTGGCTTGAATTGAATTGAATCAAAAGGTGGCAGAACTAATTCCTGTCTGGGCCCCCTTCTCTGCTGCTTATCTCTGCTCAGATAGTACAAATAGCTCCAAAAGTGACTGAGGTTCTCTGTACCTTCATGGGGTCAATTACACAAATATAGCTCTGGTAATGTTATGTGACAGTTAGATGACCATTTGTCTGGTTTGTTGTAGAGGGAGTCTTGTTTGGGTATAATTGGGATGAAGAGACAGCAAGATCCAGGGGAAAGAGCTGAACCTGGAGGGAAAGAAACTGAGTTCAAATCCCACCTATGGCACTTGCTACATGTGTGGTCCTGGATAAGTCAATCAACCTCTCTGGATACTACATCTATAAACCAAGGGACATGGGCTAGCTACTTTTTAAGGTCCCTTCCAGCTTCAGAACTGTGAACCTCTAAAGCTCCTTCCACCTCTGAGATTCTCTGATTTATTTGTTTCTATAAATCATGGGGCACCATAATATCAGAAGAACAGAACTATAAACAATGTGAAACACAATACAAAGATGGTTCATAATGATGCTTGGGCCATAGTATAATGCCAAAAAGGATGCTCATGTCTTTGTAAGACCTGTGTTTAAATCATGCCTCTGGTGCTTACAACTGCGTGACCTTAGGGGAGTAACTGAACTTGTCTGGCCATTAAGATCTAGGCCCCTTGTGATCCCAAGTGACAGACATTGTATTATAAAGGATGTGTATAACCAGAAAAAAAGGCAGACCAGGCTTATAGTAAGATGGAAAGCCAAGCCACAGGCAGCTCATGGTGCCCGTTGGTACCTATTTAGATACTAAAATATAAAAAAAGACATTTGGGGGATTTAGTAGCTGCTCCCTGGGAGATTTATGGAAACACATGAACTAGAACTGTACATTTGAGAAGGCAAAAGAGATTGCTGTTATCTGTGTCTATGAAAAGAATACTCCCTCCTAGACCATCACTGATCTACCAAAATGCCAAGTCCACCTTCTTGCAAATGGGAACATTTGTGAATATTGTAACACATAATAATAACTGATAATTACATAGCACTTTGGCTATGTTATCTTATTTGATCCTAACAGCAACCTGGTGAGGTATGACAGGTATCATTACTTTTACAGACAAGGAAACTGAGGCCCAGAGAGGTCAGGTGACCTGCTCAGGGTCCCATAGCTAGTAAGTGTCAAAAGCAGGATTTGAAGCCAGGTTTTGAATTCTATCCACAGGAGAGTTTTGGGATAAGAAAACCCTGAGATTAGGAGTATGGGATAGGTCACAACATACACCTCTCTGGCATATACTCTATACCCCACCAATGCCAAGGGACTAATCAGTCTACCACTCATCAATCAATCTTTATTAAGTTCTCACTGTGTTCCAGGCATCACGCTAAACACTGGGGATACAAAAAGAGGCAAAGGACAGTCCCTGCCATTCAGGAGCTTGCAATCTAAGTGCAGACAGGGTCGCTAATGGGTTCTGTTCAGTGACTCATGGAAATCTAGTTTTCTCTACATAGGAGAGAAAAGAATGTTATACACACACATACATACACATTTTATGAGCTTCTAAATTCTGGGTGCTTTCCCCTCCTGCTGCCTTGATCGTGTAACAAATTGAAGGCTTTTCCCTTTACTACAGATGAGTTTTTAAGCTACACTGAAATTCACTGAGTATCTTGTAAGTCCATCTGAGACAAGAAATCAACCATTCTCTCTCTCTCTCTCTCTCTCTCTCTCTCTCTCTCTCTCTCTCTCTCTCTCTCTCTCTCTCTTTCTCTGACAGAAAGACAGGAAAGGGAGACAGACAGAGGATAAAGACAGAGAGACAGACAGAGATTGAGAAAGAGAGAGGAGACAGAGAGGAAAGAGAGAGACAGAGAGAGAGAGACAGGGACAGAGACAGAGACAGAGAGAGAGACAGAGAGAGAGAGGGAGAGGAAGAGAGAGGGGAAGGGAGGAGAGGAGGAGAGGGTAGGAGACGAGGTCCCAATAGAAATTTAAACTTTCCCATAATTCCCTTTTTTATCCACCTAATAGTGACAAATGTCTAAAGGTGTTTCTCCTTCACAGCAGGAGTAAAAAACTGCATTGAATACAACACCTTTGGAGGATGAGCTGCAATTGTTAATTCTGGAGGAAAGCTAGCTAGTGTGTCTTACCATGGATGTGTATGTGGATGTATGTGTGTGTGTGAGTGTTTGAGAACTAAAGTTTTGAAATCCTCATTTAGACTTTTCCTATTGCATTAAGCAAACCACAGATTTTAATGCCAAGTTAGCATGTGTGTGTGCATGCCCATTTCTGGTAAATTCGTATTTGCAATCATAACTTCCTAATCACCATCAAGAATTTATCACACATCCCCTGGGAAGGCAGTGCTGGGCCATCCGTTAATCATCAGTGCACAGTTACTAGGATGTCATCTGCCCTTTGTCTCTCCTATCTCCCTCCCTGTCTCTATCATAGAAAAAAATTCCTTATAGTGAACAATTAATAAATAAGAGCCTTGTGCATTTATAGTGTCCTTTATAAGAAGGTACAGAGGGCAGTTCATATCGATCTGCCTCTTTATAAACTTTTTTACCAGAAAGTTGAATAAATATTTGAACAATTATAGACATCATTAGAACTTGGTTCCAATCCCCTTGTCAAGGTGGGGTCATCTCAACAGGAGATCAAGGAGCCAGGGGCCTTAAACCTTAGTACCCAGCAATGAAGTAGAAAGAGAAAGGTGGTAGCAACTGGCATCAAGATAAGGATCATGCAGAGTGCACAATGCCTGGCACATAGTAAGCTCTTAATAAATGACCAACTGACTGATGACTTCAAACTGGCTTCTAAGGATCTCTAAGGATCAACTAGCCCACATCTATTTCTTTATACCTCGGATGGAAGTTGAGTCCAGCAGCAAACAATGACATTTTAAGTGAATCATTCTTTCTAGATTCCAACCTTCTATCTGGGCAAAAAAAGAAGCAAACAAACAAAGAGCTATCAATCAATCAACGCTCATTTTATTAAATGTCAACTATGTGCTAGGCTCTGTGGTAAGTGCTGGAATAAAAAGACAAAAATTAAAAATCATGGGCCTCAAGGAGCATATGCCCTACCAAGAGCAACAACATGTAAATATATCAGTATATTAAAAAAAACGCAGAAAAATGAAAAGATGAGGCACTACCAGTTGAGATTAGAGGCAGTGGTTATTCTAGAGCTAGAGCTCCTAGAGCAAGAGAGGACATTTTGTTCACCCTTCTTATTTTATAGATCCACAAACTGAGACCCAAACAGATCAAGTTCTTTGCCGAAGGTCACACAGGTAGAAGTAGAGGTTGGATTTGAACCCAGATCTTCTGACTCCAAAGTTAGTAGGTCTTTTGTTTTGCTTTGCTTTTTTACTGTATTTCACATGTCATGAACTACAAATATTTTTGGTCAAGTCTTCTACAAAGGATTTGGAAGGAGTCACATTTTAAAATAAGAACAAAGACATTGGGTGAATTGAGTATAAAGGTTCTGATCTTGAAAATTTGGTTTGGTTTGGTTTGTTGGAGAGAGCAGGAGGTCTTGACCTGTGACTTCACCCATGCAGGGATTGACCTTTGACTTCATCTGTGCAGGGAGCTCTCTGGATAGTGGATTGAGAGCCAATCTTAGAGCCAAGGAGACCTGGGTTCAAGTTCTGTCTCTGACACATATTGGCTAGGCCTGTTAGGAGATCCTGGCAATGTTACTCACAAGTTCCTCTTTATTCAATTGGTTCATTATTCCTTTAGAAAGGATTGTTTAATACCATTCAATCTTGGTTCAGGAAGACATATAATAAGAAACTGAGAGGCCGAGTGCTAGACTTAGAGTCAAGGAGAATCGAGTTCAAATCTATCCTCAGATACTTGGTATATGTGTGACCTTGGACAATTCACATATCATCTCTAAGCCTGAGGGGTTTTTCATCTATAAAACGGCATTAATAATAATGCTATTGCATGAACTTGTTCTGCAGATTAAATGAGTTAAGGTATGTGAAGCATTTTGAAATCTTAAGAATTATATAAATTATTATTACACATCCTTCTCCATTGAAAGATTGGGGAATGAGGCAGAGTGGTATATACACTGTCAGCTAAGCAACATTGTATCATTTTAATTTGTTACAAGGGAGGGTTCAGTGGTTAGGGGTGATGTTTATGGTGGCATTATATCCAAAAATGGCTAGGACATAAAAACAGAAGCCATCAATAAAGTGTTTTTGGACAAAGAAAAGAAAAAAGTATAGAATATGCATTAAATGAAATTGGACACAAATGCTCCAATGGATCTGTGATCTATAGTTTTGGAAGTCCCCTCAAATTAGATAGTCCACAACTGATATCTCTTCATTTCATCCTGCATTTGTCTATTTCCTCATATAAATTCATCACAGTGTCCTTTCAATGTATTCGAGTTCCTCTTCTCTCCTGAAATTACATGGTTACCATGGAGCCTTCTGGCAGTCTACTTGGCATCTCTTGCCCTTGATACGTATGATTGGTCTCTCTTCTCTTCCTAGCATAAATTTCCCTGGTGACATCTTTTACTACTCTTTGTCCTTGAGGTTCCTCATTGGTTGCAACCTGCTTCCTCCACCCCACCCTTGCTCATGGGCCATCACATTGCCTTCTGTGTGATTCACTTTTGACTCTTCAGATATCATTGTATCCCAGGTATTGATGCCATAGGATACAATTGATAGACATCCAGAATACTGGACTATTGGATAACATGGGTAGGAGAGATAAAATGGAGCTCCTTCTGAGATCAAAAAGAGATGCTGACCACTGGCATCCAGCTTTTGAAGACTAGTTAAAACAACTATTTAAAAATTGTCCAGGGAAAGATAGAGTTACCTATTACTTCCTAAAGAGTGTGAGATAAGAAGGGAAGAAGTTAGTGAGTAGAAATCATTAAGAAAACCTGAGTTAGAGAAAGCCATCAAGTGGTATACCTAACTCCAGCAGAAGTTAGAAAGAGTCCCAGGTCCCAGTTTAAATGGACAAATTGAATGTACCCTGAACATTGTGAAGTTTAGTGTGACCTTGAAAGGGCAGGACAAATCTGGCTGCTGATGAGAGAATGGGAGAATCAAAGATTTTGAGCCATCTATTCCAACCCATATCTGAATGGTTGCCCACTATAACTTACTCCACCTTTTACTTGTGAGCCAAATTCACCTATGCAAAGTGAAAAGAAACCATTTTGAACTGGAAAGGAGAAAGGATTCTCTAAACAAAGAAATTATAGTACTGAAGATTAAGCATTGACAAGAACCTCAGAGGCAAGTCCAACTTCCCATGATTAGAGATTAGGAAGCTAAGGTCCCCAAAGCCTAATTGACTCAGCATTATCCTAGACCCCTCATTCTCCCTTACCCCACATGCTCAGTCAGTTGCCAACTCTTGGCATTTCTACCTTCATAACATCTTTCCCATCTGACCCTTTCTCTCCACTCACAAAGCTACCAACTGTGTTCAAGTCCTCATTGCATCGCACCTAGATTATTACAACAGCTTCCTAATTGGTTTCCTTGCCTCAAGTTTCTCTCAACTCTAGTCCAGCTGAAACACAGCTGCCAAAATTATTTTCCTCAAGTGCAGAGCCACACACATGTGACTTCCCTACTCAATCAACTCCAATGGCTTCCTGCTCCCTCTAGAAAAAAGTATAAACTCTGGTTAGCTTTTAAAACCTGGCCCTAATCTGTCCTCCCAGCCACATCAGACATTGGTCCCAATACCAAACTCTGCAATCCAGCCAAAGTGACTTTATCTCTATTCCTCAAACATCACTCTTCATCTCCCATCTCCTTGACTTTGCATTGACCATCCCACATGCCTGGGATGCATTCCCTCCACCTCAATTTCACAGAGTCCCTCTCTGACTCTAAGACACAACTCAAGGACCATCTTTTACCTTTCCTGACACCCCAAATGCTAAAATTCTTTCTCCCCAACTGCCTTATATTTACTTTATATTTGACTTTATTCAGTTTCTATTAATTCTGAATTCATTTCTATATTTGTGCTACACACACAAATGTGTATATGTGCATGTATATGGATAGATAAGATAGATAGTCCCTCTCCAATTAATAATAGCAGTTAGCATTTATATACTGCTTTAAGATTTGCAAAGTTCCCCACATGCACAAAAATATTTATAGCAGCAATTTTTGTGGTGGCCAAGAACTGGAAATTGAGGGGATGCCCACCATTGGGGAATGGCTAAACAAGTTGTGGCATACGATTGTGATGGGATACTACTGTGCTATAAGAAATGATGATCAGGCAGACTTCAGAAAAACCCGGGAAGACTTATATGAACTGATACAGAGTGAAGTGAGCAGAACCAGAACATTGTAACAGCCACAGTGGGTGATGATCAATTTTGATAGACTGATAGACTTAACTCTTCTCAGCAATGCAGGGACCTAAAACAATTCCAAAGGACTCATGATGAAAAATGACATCCGTATCCAGAGAGAGAACAATGAGGTCAGAATGCGGAGTGAAGTAGACTATTTTCTTGTTTTGTTTTCTTTTGGTTTCCTTTCTCACAGTTTCACCTATTTGTTATAATTCTCCTGTGCAAATGACTAATGTGAAAATGTGGTTAATAGGAATGTATGTGTAGAGCCCATATCAGATTGCATGCCATCTTGGGGAGGGAGGGGGAGAAAATTTAAAACTTATGGAAGCGCATGTTGAAAACTAAAAATAAATTAATTAAAAAAAATTTGCAAAGTTCTTTACAAATATTTGATCCTCACGGCAACCTTGGGAGGTAGGTGCCATTATTATCCCCACTTTACAGATAAGGAAACTGAGGCAGACAGAAGTTAAGTGACTCATACAGGGTCACAGATAGAGTGGGTATATGAAACAGGATTTGAACAGAAGTCATCCTGGTTTCAGGTCCATAACTGTAGCCACCTAGCTGCTATTAGAATGGAAGCTTGTTTTATTCTTTGTCCTTTTATCCCCAGTGCCTAGCACAGTACCTAGCCCACACAGGTGCTTAGTACATGCCTCTTGATTGAAGTAGTAGAGCTGGGATTCAAACCAAGGTCCTCTGATGAAGGCTTTGAACATTAAGCTAAGAAGTGAAGATATTTTTATTGGATCAATTGATCTCTCCACTCCCAGAAATCCCAATGACAATGATAACAACCAGCCTTTATAGAGCACTACAAGGTTTGCAAAATGCATATCTCACTTCATTCTCATAAGCACTTTGGGAAGTAGGTTCTATGGTTATCTTTGTTGTACAGATGAGAAAAGTGAGGAAGACACAGGTTAAGTGAGGCTGAAATGAGTTCGTACAGCTATTACGTATGTGAGACTTCATTTGAACTCAGGCCTTCCGGACTCCAAGGCTGGTCTTCATCAACTGTACCATTTAGCCATCTCTGAAGGAAGCCCTTTCCTACGATAGAAGATATAGAGTGAATGAACCAACCATAGCAGGGGCATCTATTAAGAATCTGATCCTTCCCTGCAAAAACAAACAAACAAACAAAAAAGGAAAGTCTAGGGGCAGCTGGGTGGCCACGAGTAGAGCACTGGCCCTGGAGTCAGGAGGACCTGAGTTCAAATGCAGCCTCAGACACTTGACACACTTACTAGCTGTGTGACCTTGGGCAAGTCACTTAACCCCAATTGCCCTGCCTTCCCTCCTGCAAAAAGAAAAAAAAAGGAATCTGATCCTTGACCTGACAAAAGCAAATCCTAAAATTCAAAAGGTTTGGTCTCCTCAGAGGCTGGGAGCAATTTCATAGCCTTGACAGATTGATAGAAAGGTTCTGTTCTGACCACACAATGAAAAAAAAAAGGGGGGAGGGAGTGATAGTGTAAAAAAAACAAACAAAATAATAATTAAAGTTTCCTAAGAGAAGCCTATTTTGGGTACATTACAGCTCTAACAATGGTATCCTCAAAATAAACTTTATTGTGTGGCCTCTCAGCAACTCCTACCCATCACAGTCTTACCGCCAACACCATAAATCATTCCTAAATTGACTATTATGCTGGGGTTGAACACTGGAATGACAAATAAAGTAGGCCAACCATATGGATTCCAGGGAGAGAGTTGTTAACTTCTCTGGGTGTCAACTCAAAAACAAGGAGGCAGGAGCAGAGCTGAATTTATGCCCTAGGTTTTTAATTTCCCTCTTAAGCCATAGAAGTGGAGTGTGTGTGTGTGCAGAGAAGTGAGTTCCTGCTTCCTATCTTATTTATGGTGGATGAAGATGTGGTTAATTCAGTGACGTTTTTAGTGTCTTTTCTTGCAGGTTTTGAAGGACATATGAGCAGTAGGCGAGTTTGCTTTCCTAGGAATAAGCACTATTAACACCCTTAACGAGAAGTATACCTGAGGCCCTAGCTCTGTTGATGTTGTTGTTTGTCCTTAGTTCTCGAAGAGGACCAACAGCATCAGGAAGGTGATGTCTGGACTTACAAGTGAATTGGTTTTAAGTGAGGCAGGTCCGTGCAAAGTCACCAGCCTCACTCTCTCCTCCAGAGCCATCTGGGTCCAATGACAAGACTTAGATAAGGATGCCTAAAGATGGCCCTAGATGCAATGGGAGACTGTGGCCTTTGAGGCAACACCCATTCGGTGATTAAGCCTTGGTTATAAATCCCTAGCTTGTAGATCTACAATGGAAAGAGTATCCAAAGGTCATCTCAGCCAATCCCCTCCATTTGTAGATAAAGAAACTGGGCCCCAAGGTTTTAGGGTCATTAGGTAGCAAACAACAGTGTTAGTTCTTGAAGCTATGTCTTCTGATTGCCAATCCAGTACTCTCTGCACTAAACTACACTGAAGACCCAAGCAAGGGTGGAGGGGAGGGATGGCATCAGAAACACTTGGGTTCTAGACATGTCTCTGTGACCCTGAACAAGATACTTCTCAGGGCTTCCAAGTAACTTTCAGTACCCAGAAGACAAAAGATGACGATAGCTATAATAGTGAGCATTTATGAAGCGCAGACTTTGAAGGTTTGCAGAGCCCTTTATACATTTTGGCTCATTTGATTCTCATAACCACCCTGGGAGGGAAGTACTACTATTATCCCTGTTTCACAGATGAGAAAATGGAGGCTGAATGAGGTTAAATGACTTGCCCAGGGTCACATAGCTAGTAAGTAACTGAGGCTAGATTTGAATTCAGGTCTTCTTGATTCTGAGTTCAGCCCTCATCCAGTACCACCCAGCTGCCTCCAAAGGAAGGATCTTTCCAGAGTTGAAGACTTGGAGTTAATACAATGGAAAAGATCACCAGGGTCCAAAATTCACTTCTGACATTGTTCGTGGGGTGACCTTGGGCAAGTGTGAGGGGGTTGGAATAGAGATCCTCTGAGGTCCTCTCCAGCTCTGGAACTAGGATCCTCTTGTGACAGAGAATTGTGATTGGCACTGTTGGAAGGAATTTCTACTCCACTAGGAATTATCTATATACCGTAGCTGAAAATCTGGACAAAAAAGTTTCTTGCCTAGAAGAGTGAGGGAGAGGGAGAAAGGCAATGAAGAGATAAGTATTACCTGTCCCTTCCTGTGCCACAGAGCTGTAATGTTTGTTTTTAGGAGTCACGCTCTTCGCTCGATCTGAGTCTCATCAACCCATGGTGAGTGAAAAGTTATTCGAGGATGGTGTTATGTACCCTTCATGAATTATGCATCTTAAACAAACTTACATGATCCAAAGCGCTCGAGTGGAAGCCTTTTAGCTAGAAGACTGCCACTGGAGAGCTTGGCTGCGGACCTCCAGCGATGCCCTGAAATAGTTCACCATCCAATGTCTGTTATGAGGCTCTCTGATTCATTGGTGCGTGATATGACTTTTTTTTTCCTTTGCTTCCTGCAACAATGATGGTGCCTATTTCTTCTAGCATACACATCTATCTATGATTGAGAACTAGAAGGTTCCTTCCAGGTCTTCTGGTCCAACCTCATTTAACAGACGAGGAAACTGAGACCCAGAGAGGGAAATAATTTCCCCAAGGTCACATCAGTAGTCAGTGACAAAATGAGGATTTATATGTTTTCTGATACCAAATCCATTTCTCTTCTTCCTGTGCTACCTTATTTAATTTCAATGGATTAAAAATGCATATATTCCTTGATGCCATGAGGCAATATGGTGATGCAGATGAGATTTAACATCAGAGCATAGAGGTTTCAGTAAAAAGTAAGCTGCTTCAGGTCAAGAGCTGCCTTATTTTTCTACCTGTATCACCATTTAGCTTATAGGAGGAGAGCAATATGACCTGGATCTTTGATTTCCTTGGCAATTCATAAAGTGAGAGTGTTGTATACATTACTGATGGGTCAAATGCCTTGCTCTAAGGCACATAGCCAGTATGTTTCTGAAGTGGGATTTGAGCCCAGATCTTCTGACTCCAGAGCCACTTCTCTTTTCCTATATACTAGCATTTGAGAGGCACAAAGGTGACAGTGCTTGACTTGGACTCAAGAAGACCTAAATTCAAATCCTGCCCTTGACATTTACTCACTGTGTGACCCTGGCCAAGTCATTTGTGATTTCAGTTCTCATTGGCTTTAAGGCCAGCTCGTTAGGTACTATACCACTTTGTCTTTTCTTAATCAATGTTTGTTGATTGATTGATTGACATGGGTTTGAATTCCAGTTCTGCCAAGTCTTTCTGATGTGATCTAGGATAAGTTGTCCAAACTGTCTGGGCTTCCGTTTTCTCTTCTTGTTGGCCTAGACATATAAAGTCCCCTGTAGCTCTGATTCCATGATCCAAGAGCAAATTGGCCACTACCTTCTTTAGTTTTGGATGCCATGAATAGGGCTAACAAATATCTATGGGTACTCTTCAGTATTACTGGAAGACCTAAAGGAAAAGATTCAAGCATAGAAGTAAGGAAGAGGAAATTTAAGGAATTTTGATTTAAGGAAATTATTGAAATATAAAAATTATGCAGATATAAAGAATGATGGAAATCACCAAACTATAAATCAGTAAAATGGCAGATCAGTTAGATTTGAGGTGCAAAGTAGGATGAGAGGGTTAGATATAGGTGGAAATAGATTGGGCTACTGCATTGGGGGGTTAATTTCCTTATCACGAGTCAAACCAAATACCACTTTTCTTGTTTGCAAGATTTGCTTACCTCTTCTCAAGCAAATGAATTAACTGGAATGTTGTAGGTCATTATGCTATGTTAGATAAAAATAAAACTTTTCTCAGGCTTTAAAATTTCATGCCTTTTCTTATAAAATATTTTATTAAAGTGACTTTTGATATATTTGTTTTTATATCATTTCCATAACCCTATAAGCCTCGCAGCCATCATTAAAAAGAGGAAAGAAAAAATTCTGCAAAACTAACCAACATGTTAATTGTCTGACATCATATGCCATTTTCTACATCCAAAGGCCCTCATTCTTGTACCACAATTTATTTTGCCACTCCATAGTTGATGGGCATCTACTTTGTTTGAACTTCATTGCTACTATAAAGTGCTGCTATAAATATCTAGCATTTATCAGACCTTCCTTTTTTATTTTTTTTTCTTTTTCTTTATTTATTTTTAGTTTACCACACATGGTTCTACATAGTTTTGAGTTCCAGTTTTTCTCCCCTCCCTCCCCCCTCCCTCCCCAAGACGGCATGAAGTTTTTGAACTCCTTCAGGGATAATCCTAGCAGTAATCTTTCTGGGTCAAAGGGCATAGATATTTTAATCAATCTCAGCATAGTTCCAAATTGCTTTCCAAAATGGTTGAACCAATTTACACCCCCAGTTGGTTTGCATAACTTTCCTCAGATTCTTCAACACTATGTACTACCATTTTTGATCACCTTTGCCAATGTTATTGACCCAAAGGGAAATGAGGGTTTCATTTTCAATGGGACTTTTGCTAACAATGGTTTAATAGTATCATCTGTACCTTTTAGGTATTGACACTCTCGATCTGTATGTATTCAATTTCATTTCAACAAATTCAGTTCCAGAGGAGTGATGGACTTGGAATCAGGAAGTCCTAGGTTCAAATTGTACCTTAGGTTACTGACTCTTGGCAAGTCACCTTCTCTGTGCCTCAGTTTCCACATCTTTATAATGATGTTATTCGACTTAGCAGCCTCTAAGTCTCCATCCAGCTTTAAATCCATGATCTTATATTCCTATGAAATTCCTTACAAAGGGATTCTCAGAGTCCCTTACTCCCAGATCTCAGCAAAGCATCATGCCTAGTTTTATCCTCCTGTCTTTGTGGGACACGAAGGTACTTCCTAGAGCCATATGTTAATTCTGTAGGATGCACATAAGCTTCAGTAATACTCTCCTCCATGACTTGGATCAGTATGCTTCATGGTGTGAAGAATTAGAAGGATGAAAAATATTTGACTGAGATGTACCAAATATATTCAATTCAAAGAGAAAGCATTCCATTTCATCCCATCCAACAGACAATAAACAAATGCTAAGTATATAGAGAGTACAATGCTGGGTGCTGGGGAAGATAAAAAAATCAATGAGACATAATCCCTCTCTCCCATGGAGGTGGATAATCTAAGGAGGCAACTCGGTATAGTAGAAAGAATCACAAAATCTTAGAATCAAAAGAAACTTCAAACACTATCTCACTCCACTTGAAACTTTACAGATCTCTCTCTATGACATCTCCAACAAAACAGTAGTACCGGTATCCTAACTAGGGCTGGGTGATCCAAGCTTTGCCCTAGGGAAGTGAAATTTGTGCCTCCTCCCCATAAGATGAGTAGATTTAATATAAAAATGTTCAGTTACATAAAGGCCAAATGACATTTTTGAGCTCTTAACACCCTCCAAATATTTAGCAGGTAAACAAAAGCCAGGACTGGCAGAGAGAAAAAAAACAAAACTCTAGACTCCGAGCTGCAGTTCAGGTGGGCAGGTATCCATTTAATAATCGATGTCTACTCAAGAGCAAAACTGTCTGGACCAGGCAAAATTTTTTAAGCAAAAATAACAAAGGAGTTCAGGCTGACCCCAGAGAGCTCCCCCTTAATCGTTTGTTTGATCACAGTTTCCCCAGAGGAACGCCTCTGGTTTCCCGAAACATCTTCTTTGGCATCCAAACCGTCTCCTGGCAGGCTGAGCAGCAATGCTCCGTCAGACACCCAGCACTGGATAGCGCACTCTCTTAAAATATCACTGTGCCAGCTTTGTCCTTTTCCAACCCTTGACATTGTCCTTTCCAGGGCTGTAATTTCTCCCCCTTTGGGGTCTCTGGGAAAAAGACATTAAGACTGAAACATGAAGAAAAGCAGAGCTCCCCAGACTCTCACAAAATTAAACAGCTGCTGCTTTGCTCCAGACCCACCCTGCCTCAGTGCCATCTCAGCCTGTGGGGGAAGGAAATCTAGCAAAACCTGTCCTTGCCTCCTTAATGGTGAACGGCGGTGGGATCGAGTATTTGTCACACTGCTTGTGTGCAGATTGGCCTCTGCTTCTCCATACATACACACATACCTCCTGAATGATAAAACTGGCTTCTGAAGTAAGAAGAGGCATGCGTGGGAGGAGGGGTGGAAAATACAAAGTACGTTCATTGCAAAAACTCTCCAACTTAACCTCAGTAGTAACTGCATTCATTCCCTGGTAACTGGGGCTTCAATTGGACTGAGAAGTTGATTTGAGCATAAGGATTATTAACATCCCAAGGAAACTGCTCACTAAGGGCAGAAGCCTAGAGTGTGCCTGATAGCAACACACTGGAAGCTATTAGAAACTGAAGCTGGAAGGGAGGGAGCCGGGTTACAGACCAGCGAATGGTGCTTACTGAGGTTGCAGCCCCAACCAAAATGATTAGCTGAACAGTATTTAAGTTGGGGGAGGGGGTAGTCATTTTAATTTTTGAGGATCATTTTTTATAAGATAAGATGTGGGAATAGGGACATAAATAATCCAACCGATTGGAAATTCAAATGAGAATCTGGGAACTGAGAGGGATTCCAAATGGTCAAAAAGAGCTCTCTTCAAAAAAGATGACATTGCTAACATTTACAGACTTGTATATGTATTTAATCTTGTTTTAACTATTTAGACTATAACAGTATTATTGGAGTCCTGGTGTAATTGATACTCAGCTATGCTGAGAGCCATAAAGACCTGGGTTCAAGACCTACCTCTGACACAAACTGTCTGGGTATCACTGGGTGAACAACTTAGAGACAAAGGGGCATAGAGTTTGGGCAGCTTGGTGGTCCAGTGGATAGGGTGCTGGACCTGGAGACAGAAAGACCTGAGTTCAAATGTGGCCTCTGGCTCTAAACTAGCTTTATGATCCTGGGCAAGCACTTAACCCTCTTTGCCTCAGTTTCTTCATGTGTAAAATGAGCTGAAGAAGAAAATAGCCAAACTAAAAAATGGCAAACCACTCTAGCATCTTTGCCAAGAAAATGGGGTCATGGAGAGTTGGATGTGACTGAACATCAATGCATCAATGAGTTAGAACTGGAGGCCACTGAATCCCGCTTTTCATTTTACAAAAGAGGATACCAAGGCACAGAGAGGGTATGTGATTTGCCCGAGGTCATGTTTAACCCATCAGTGCTCTCACAACTCTCTTAATACTATAAATTGCAAAGAAGGTGTTGACCTGTATTGCTAGAGAGTTTAACCACGGAGGATTTCTCTTTATCAATGAGGTTACAAGTCCAAACCCTACATTCTTCTTTCCCCTAAAAGATAAAATAAACTTTCAGAATACTAGGCTGTGTCCGCAGCAGAGAGGAAAGTGGAGAACCAGCAACTAACTGGTAAATGTGGTCTCTACAGAGAGTCAAATTGTGTGGTCCAATTTGTGAGGTAGCCTGCTTGAGTGGGAAACAAACCTGATGTAGAGAATGAAACACAAATGTTTGATCTCAGCTCTGCCAATATCTACATTCTCTCTTAGTATCATTTTCCTTAAATGCTTCTTAATAACAACAATAATAATACCCACACTTATCTAGGGCTTTGAGAGACAGCATGACCAAGGGATAAAGGGCCTGCCTCAGAGTCAGTAAGACTTGAGACCACATCTTCCTTCTGATATGTTGTATCCACATGACCCTGGGCAAGTCACTAATTAGTCAGCACCCCTGACAGCTCTCCAAAGTTGTAGATGACAAAATAGGTGGAGGTCTTCATCTGTAGAGAGAAATTCCTAAGCTGAAGTGGCAGACACATAGTCAATGCTTAATAAATTCATGTCGATTCTACTGATTAAATCATGTCAGGAGCCAAAAAAAAATAAAAGGCCTTAAGGTTTACAAATCAAGTTATAGAAATTATATTAACTCTTCCACTACTCACCTCACAATGGCTTTTGTGAAGATTTAATGAGATAATGAATATGAAAGCACTTTGGAAACCATAAAGCACTGTACAGATGAACATGAATATGTTTTTTTAAATGTCTTATTGTAATAAAGTGTTGGATTTAGAGTCAGAAGAAATGGGTTCCATTCTGACTATGCCCCTTGCCACCTGTCAGACCTGGGAGAACTTATTTCATTCACCTCTTGCCCCTTGTTTTCCTCATCTGTTAAGTCATTTCAATCATGTTTGATTCTTTGTGACCCCATTTGAGGATGTCTTGGCAAAGACAGTAAAGTGGTTTGCCATTTCCTTCTTCAGCTCATTTTACAATGAGCAAACTGAGGCAAACAGGGTGAAGTGACTTGCCCAGGGTCACACAGGCAGTAAGGGTCTGAAGGCAGATTTGAACTTGGGAAGATGAGTTTTCCTGACTCCAGGCCCAGCACTCTGACTTCTAAGTTCCCTTTCAGATAAAAAAAAAATCCTATGATCCTATGAGGTCTTCCTTCCTTCACCTTACTGCTAATGAAACCCTGGCTCATCTCCATGCCACAATCACTCAATAGGCCTTTTTGGAGGGCCATTGCATAGTGAGAGCAAGAGATGGTTGGTATATAGCCCATATGCTGCACTAGCACCCACCTACTATCAAGAGACATTATTCCACTTGAAGAGCCAAGTGAGAAGTATAGAAAATAATGACTGGAAGAGGGCAGAAACAGAAGAGTCCATGATGGGGGTGTCGTGGTGAGGAAGAGCTTCCCAAAGAAAGTGGGATTTGAGCTGAGCCTGGAAGGATGGTGAGGATTTGAATAGACAAGAGAGAAGAAAATATTTGGGGTATGAAAAGGGGTGACAGAAAAAATGGAGAGGCGGGAAAATATATTGAGTGGAAAGTCAATAGACTAGGTTGGCTGGAGAGGACGCTCCTAGAAGGGAAATGCGAGACAAGGATCTGAGGTGAAGGCTTCGTACAATGATCTAATGAGGACAGATGTTATCCTGTTGGCCATAGGAAACTATTGAAGGCAAATGAATGTTAAACTATTTAAAAGTAAGTTGTGAACGCTCTTTAGCCCACGACTGAAATACTGAGAGAAGTATAAGTCAATTTCTCTGTCATAGGTGTTTAAAATATACACAATCAATGATGTGAAATGGTTATTTAATCTGCTTCATTCAAGACCCAGCCTGCAATGAGGGCCATCAACTGCATCTATCTGTATTCTATGGTCTGGTGCTGCACAGATGGAGTGGATATGGTGCTGAATCTGGAATCAGGAAGACTTGAGTTTGAATTCTACCACAAATACAAAATTTTTGCGATGCTGGGGAAAGGGAAAGGGAAAGGGGAAGGGGAAGGGGAGAGGGGAGAGGGAAGGAGTGAAGAAGGAAGGGAGAGAGAGGAAAAAAGGAAAAGAGGAGAGAAGGAAGGGTGGGAGGGAGAAAGAAAATAAAGATACATTTTACTTTTAATTTTAAAAGGTTTATTAAAGTTTTTTGGATTTTATACTACAGTCCTTACACACACACACACACACACACACACACACACTGAACTCTCCTTTGTAAAAGGAGATGATGGTTAAACAAAGTCAAGTTGACAAAGCAACTAAACCTGAAATTCTATGCAACATCTGGCTGTCCACCTCTCTACCCAGGGGAGGGGAGTGTGCTTTATCATCTGTTCCCTGGGACTAGGATTGGGTCATGTTTCTAGAGTCCATTAATCCATATTCTTCTGGCAGGGTCTATATTTACATATTATTCACCTATTCTGACCAAATTGACCAACTAGAAAGTTCTGCCTCAGTGTTTGCCATACTTATTGGTTCGGCTCTGACTATGCAGGTAGATGTAACCTAAGACTCTCTAAAATGACCTAGTTTTCTTTTTGTTGTTGTTCCAAGAATCCATCTTTTTTTATTTTTATTAATGAGGCGGCAATTTTTATATATCCCTCCCTTCACAAATGATAAATAATGGTGTTAAAAATAAAAGCACTCAGAGAGGAGTCCTCCTACCTCTCCAAACTGCCAGCTCTTGTTTTAAAAAAATTGTTCCCAATTTTAATCAGAAAAAAACAATCTTAATTTAGCTTCACCAGGGCCAATCGGGGGTACACGTTACCCATTTTCCCTTATTGTCATTCAGGGCTTTGTCTCCATCATGTGTACCTAGACCTGTTACTGGCAGTCCAGTGCGGGGCTGAATTTGCTTTGGACTCACTAAAAGAGATCACAGGTGATGGGTCAATCCCATCAAGTTGTGGAGATGATCTCAGGTCAGGAAGTGAATCTCACTGTCAATGGCACTACCACTTGCTCACTTCTTCATATTTGAAACTTAGGGGTTCTCTGACATTCCCTCTCCCACATTTCTTTTTTTTCTCCCTCATTTCTCACATCCAATCAGTAAATATATATTATCTGGAATCATAATTATCAATATTTGCACCAAGGGTTAAGTGTCATGAAATGAGAGGTGGAGGGGAGAAGGACAAAGGCAGGACCAGGCCACAGTAAGGCTGATGTTGGGGACATCTAGATGGGGTGGCATGGCACCAAGTCAGAAGGAAGGTCCCTAAGGGCAGAGCTCCTGGGGCAAAGCTCAAGAGTTTTGATTCTGCCAAAGATATGCAAATATAATCAATGCCCTGTATATCTTGGTGCCCTAAGACAAAGCCCTCAGCATGCTTCCCTAGTTAGGGCTCTGGCCCTTTAGATTACACTTATATGATAGCTTTCAATTCTGTCCCTCCTTTCTCTTTCTACTGCTACTACCTTATCCCAGGCCTCATTACTATCTACTTAGATTAATGCAATGACCTAATGTATGCATATGCTCTAGTAGAAAGATAGATTTTGAATTAGAGGAACCAGGTTCAAATCCCACCTCTATGACCTTAACTAAATGGCTTAAACTATCTGGGTCCCAGTTTTCTCCCGAGTTGAAAAAAAAAAGCAATTGAATTCTCTGGCCTTTGAGCTTTCTTCCAGCTCTGAATCTACAATCCTATGTTGTTCAGTCTCTAGTCCCACCCTTCTAATTCATCCTCCATATTGCTGACATTCAGATATGTCACTCAAAATATTCATTGACTCTGAGTGAAATGTAAATTCTTAAGCTTCATATTTAAGGTCTTACAAATTCTTGCAGAATTGCCCGCAATCCCCAGGTCATAGATTTTGAACTACTCAGGATCATCTACTCCAACTTCTTCATTTTATGGATGGATAAACTGAGTCCCAAAGATGCAAAGCGATTTGCCCACAGTCATGTAGACGGGAAATAGAAAAGCCAGGTTTCAAGCCCAGGGTCTCTGACTACAAATCGAATGTCATTTCCACTGCACTTACATCTCAGTCCTGTTGCTTACCACATCCTGTGCATTCCAGGCAAAGAGGACTATTCCCTGAGCCTCCACCCCACCACACCCCAGACATACTTAATTTTTTGTAAGAGATGAACACATCTGTTTCAGCTGGCCTGGCAGCAGAGAGAGCTACAGAGGTGCCTTTCCCTACGTTCAGATTGGACTGTGACAGAACATTAGAGTTGGCTTGAAAGTTGGCTCTTCTCCTTCCCCTTTGAACATGAGGAGATGAAAGACTCTGAACATGCCTGATAGAATTCTGCCCCTCCATGAAGTGCTTACAGGACAAATCCATCAATCAACCAGTCAATAAGCATTTACTGAGTTCAAATTGCTAAGCCCTGGAGATGGGGAGAGTGAATGGGTCTTGGATTTTGTTAATGTAGCAAGCTCCCAATTAAGAGCTTTTCCACCTTTTTTTCCTACAACTTAGTCTTAGACAGTTAGCCAAAGCACTTAGAAGTTAAATGACTAGCCTAGGACCATGAAGTCAGTATGTGTCAGAGGCAGAACTGTTCCTAGACCAGCTCACTCCAACTTTAGAAATACAAAGATAAAATGAAGCAGTCCCTGCCCTTCAGCTCACATGTTATTGGGGTAGATAACATGTACATACATAAGTATATTCAAGATGTGTGTGTGTGTATGTGTGTGTGTGTGTGTGTGAGGTTTGGGCTGGGTTGGGTTTTGGTGGGAAGGCACAAGCACCTGGATGGATCAGGAAAGGCTTCATGTAGAAAGTGATACTTGAGCTGAGCTTTGAGGGAAGCTCTGTGCAAAAATGGAGAGGGAATGGATTCCATGAATGAACCTGCGTGAGTCAGGCAAAAGTGGGACTGTCCTATGTGGAACATTTCATGTGAGTAAGAGCAAGGCCATTTGGGATGGACCCTTGAAAGTGTAAAGTAGCATATAATAATCTATTTTAATGGAAATGTAGGTTGAAATCAGATTGTGAGGGGCTTTAAATATCAAATGGTAGGATCCTGTTAATGTGGAGGTTCTACCAAATTGATTCACCAACCCACTGACCATTGCACCTTTTCCAAACCTGTCCTCTCTTCAAACCCACCATGGCTCTCCTCCCCACCTCTCAATTGAGAACTTTGGCTCATATTTCACTGGAAGAATAAGGCCCTTCACCAAGAGCTTCCTCTCATCCTATTGTTATCTCATGTCATTCAAATGCCTTCTGCCACTATCTCCTCTTTCACCTCATTAGCCTGTGAAGAAGTCATCCTCTTTACCAAGGCAAAGCTCTCTACACACACAAGTAGTCCCATTCCAATTTTGTGTTATTCAGAAGAATGTTCCCTCTATCACCCTCTCTATCTGTGTCTCTGTCTCTCTCTGTCTCTCTTTCTCTGTCTCCCTGTCTCTCTCTGTGTCTCTGTCTCTCTCTGTGTCTCTCTCTGTCTCTGTGTCTCTCTCTCTCTCTCTCTCTCTCTCTCTCTCTCTCTCTCTCTCTCTCTCTCTCTCTCGTATTCAATCTCTCACTGTCTACTGACTGCTTCCCTGGTGCCTACAAAAGTGTTCATGCCTCCCCATCTTCAAAAACCCTCATTGTTCCATAAAACCCTGCTAAGTCCCTTAAGTTTCATGACTAAAATCCTTAAAAAAGACTGCTTTCTTTCCTCTCACTTGTCTTAACTCTCAGCAGTCTGACCTATGACCTCATTATTCAACTGAAACTTCTTTCTTCGAAGTCACCAATGGCCTCTTTATTGCCAAATCTAATGGCCTTTTCTTCAGTCCTCTTCCTTACTATCTTCTGTGTAGCTTCTGACACTTGACCATCCTCTCTTCTTGTTACTCTTTTCCCTCTAGGTTTCCATTACTTTCCATTCCACTTCTCTCTCCTAGTCTTCATACCTGTGGTTCCTCTCCTTCTAGGTCTCCTTTGATGGATCTTCATCCAGATCACACCCTCTAACTATAGACTAGATGGGTTCTGCCCTGAGCCCTGTTCTTCTTCTGTACTGTTTTCCTTGGTGATCCCATAATCTTCTATGAATTCAATGATCATCTCCATGCGGATGACACTCGGGTCTATTTATCCAGCCCTGACTCATATCTAACTTCCTGTTGGACATCTCGATCTAGATGCCTTATAGACATCTCAGACTCAACAGGTAAAAACTGAACTCATTGTTTCTCCCCACAAACCCTCCCCTCTTTATACATTCCACATTGCTATCAAGGACACCACTATCCTCCCAGTTACTCAGCCTTGCAAGTTTGATTCCTTACTCTCTCTTGCCACATATACCCCATATCCAATCAGTTGCCAAGTCTTGTCATTTCTGTTTCCATAACAATAATCATATACACCTCCTTCTCTCCTTTGAAACTTCCAGTATCTTGGTTCAGGTTTTCATTACCTCATGACTGCACTATTGCAATAACCTGCTGGTTGGTCTTCCTGCCTCATGTATTATGGCACCCCCATCCTTCACTCAGTTTTCAAACTGATCTTCTCAAAGCACAAATCTGATCACATCATCACCCACCCCCATTCAGTACCTTCAAGTAGCTCCTAATAATGTCCAGGATCAAATAGAACATTCTCTTGTTCTTAAAGCCCTTCATAACTTGATACCTTCCTACCTTTCAATCCATATGCTCTCTGATTCAGTGACAATGTCCTCCTTTCTCTTCTTTGCAGGAGATACCCCATCTCCAGACTCCAGACATTTTCCTTGGTTGTACCTCATATCAGGAATTCTCTCTTTTCCTTATGCTTCCTCTAACTTCCCTGGCTTCATTAAGGTCCCAGCTAAAATTCCACCTTCCACCAGAAAGCCTGTCTTAATCCTCCATAATGCTAGTGCATTTGTTCTGAGGTTATCTCAAACTCCTTGAACATGCTTATTTGTTTGCGTCTTTCTCATTACACTGTGAGATCTTGAGGGTAGGAAGTGAACTTTTGCCTTTCTTTGTATCCCTATACTTAGCACAGTCCCTGTCACTTAGTAAGCATCAATAATGCTTGGTGAATTGACTTTATTTGGTGCTATAAATCAAGAGCCACTGAAATTTATTGAGTAATGGAATAACTTAGTCAGACTATGCTTTAGAAAAATTATTTTAAGAGTCTTATGTAAAATATATCTCAAATAGAGTAAAGCGATAATTTCTGAGCAAACATCACCTATTTTAACTGCATATAAGTTTAGATATTATCATTTTTTTTATTAAGGAGATTTGCTCTGTGAAAGGGCCATACTTGAGGACCTAGAGGGCCACATGTGACCTTAAGGCTGCAGATTCCCCACCCCTGGATAATAATATCAACCTACCATAATGTTGTCAAGTGGGAATAGGCCTAGAATGCATGGTGGTCTTAGCTCTATCAATAATTCACAATGTGATATTGGACAAGCACCTTTCCATCCCTAGTCCTCAGCTTTCTCATCCATAAAATGGTTGGATTCAATGATCTTCACAGTTCTTCTTGCTTCTAACATTTCCATGGTTCTATGAAATAGATGGCAACTTTTTTAATCCCATTTTTCCATAGCTAAAATTTTGCAAAAGCAGGGCCACCTAGTTAGACAGCTCCTTTTCCCTGATGTATTTGGGCAAACACCAACTTGAAAGGTATTTTTTCATCACCAACATCATTTCAACAGAAGATAATTAAGAACACCAAATCTTGAGTTAAAGGAATAAATCTCTAGTGGTGAAATCTCAAGTGCTCCAATCTCCTGATGGGAAAGTGACTTTAGGATAAAGGTGCCTTCCTGGTACCACTGAAAACCTAGCATGTTGTTGGATGTCTATTGTCAACTCTTTCAGCTGAGCTATTTTTCCTTTGTCTCCAAAGATCTAGCCACATATATTAAAGTCCCATGCCTGCCCCAGAGCAAGTGACCTCTTTTTTTTCCTCATGGCTTACAGGTCTGTGGCGAAGTCAATATTTTTAAAATAGACACTTTTGTGAAAATAACATTCATTCTTCCATGAGGACCACATGATTCTTAGCTTTTGTGATCTGTTCTTTTTAGTTCTTATGTAATACCTGGCCTTTTGCTATCTGTTTAAGTCTTATGATTATATTATTTACCACTAACATATGTGATTTTAGGATTGGGAAAAGAGATTAACTGAGTGAGTCAATGAAAATCATTTCAATTTTTAATGTTTTCCCTTTTCGTGAAAAACTAGTATGTCTATCTTTCCCAAAAATGGTAAAATAGGAGACAGAATGAGATGAGTTCTGCACTAGGAATTAGGACACCCGTGTTCTCGGCCTAACACAGACTTGCTATATGCATTGGCCAAGTCACCTGATTTCTCCATGCCTCAGTTTAGAAGGAAATAACCTCTAGAGCCCCTTCCAGCCATAACATTCAATGATCTTCTCTCCTATTTTTAACTCAATCAATAAGCATTTATTAAATGCCTACTATGTGCCAGACACCATACTAGATATTGGGGATACAAAAGACTTAAAAACAACACAGTCCTTGCACCCAAGGAGATGATATTCTAACAGGGGAGAAAACATTTGTATATACAGGTACAAACAAAAGTCAACCAAAGCAGATTCAAGATTAACCTCGGTGGAGAAGACAGCAGTAGCTAGAGAGACCAGGAAAGGACAAATGCAGAAGATGTATGTAAGCTGAATTTTAAAGGAAACCAGGGATTCTGAGAGGCAGAGCTGGGGAAATGGATTCAAAGCATGGCAGATGCTCAAGACAAAAAAGGCAAGAGATGGAGTGAAACATGAGGAACAGCAAGGAGGCCCATTTGGCTAGTAGGGTGGGGTCAGCTCAGAAAGAACTTTGAGAATGCCAAGCAGAAGAATTTAATCCTGGAGGCAATAGGGAGTTATGGAAGCTTATTTATTGGTTGGAGGTTGTAGCTCAATAAAATCTGTACTTTAGGAAAACCACTTAGAGGACAAATTGGAGTGTGGAGAGACTTAAGACAGGAAGACTAATTAGGAGGCTAAGGCAACTGTCCAGGTAAGAGGTAATAGCCTGAAATATGGGAATGGCTGTGTGAGCAGAGATAAGAGGATGGATGAAAGATGTTATAAAGGTAGAAGCTGATTGGCCATGTGGACAAACAAAGAGTCGACAGTGAAATAGCAAATCTGGGTGACTAGAAGGCTGGTGGTGCCCTGAGCAGTCATAGGCAAACTCGGAAGAAGGGTGGGCTTTGGGGCAAAAATAATGAATTGCATTTTGGAATTTTCAATTTGAGATGTGGTTCAAAATGTTAGAGGTATAGTTGATGATGCAGGTCCAGAACACAGGAGAGAGACTAGGACCAGATCTATAGATGTGGGACTCATCCATATAGAGATAACTGAACTCATAAATAACTGAATTGAATCCAACTAAATTATTCAAATTAAATTGAATTATTCAAATTAAATTTAATTATTTGAATTGAAGTGAATTGAAATAAACTATTCAAAGAGGGACTGCTATTAATTTTGATTTACTGAATATTGCCATTTCTACTTCATGGTCATTCACATTTTGATTACGTAATGCTTTCCAGAGGAAAAGCTAGAGCACATATACATTTACGAGCCTCCTATGAGGTGAATTTTTTGCTTACTCTACTAAGGAGAGAAGCTGGCTTAAAATGTATTAAATCACATTCCGCATTAATTAACCTTTTTAGGCTCTATAAGGAAACTGACAAGTAGATAACACTAATATTAAATATATCTTTCCCAAATCTGTGTTGAACCACAGGAGAGGAAGACTACCTCCCTCTCACCATAGATTAATTAGTGAGGGAAACCAACCAGGAGAACTAGGGCGATGTCTTTTCAGATTGATCCTTGTCAACACTTCCAATCCTTGCAAAACTTTATAGTCAAGAATAAGTTTTTGATGTTTATTTACATTTTTAATGGATAACCTGGCAGAGTGGATAGGGAGCCAGACTGAAAACCAAGAAAACATGGGTTCAAGTTCCACCTGTGAAACAGTCTGGCTGTGTGACTCTGTACAAGTCACTTAACCACTCAGTGTTCTAGTCAATTCTTTAAATCTCAACAGAAGTTGCAGATCTTTATTGATAAAGGGAGAATTGTTCACCCAGGCGTTCCCTATATCAATGGAACATAGGTCCAGTTCCTATTCCTCTCCTTTCCTTTGTTATATCTACATCTTTGTGTCTCTGGATAGGTTTATTTAACATATCATCTCATCTGAGAATTCCCTGTGCAACCACACTGATTTCTTTAAATGTCTTCATTTTTTCTCATTGTAATTATTAACATTTGAAAATTGACAATTTCATTCTTTAGTCTCCCATCAATTTTGAGCTACATTCTCTTTTAGAATTACTAGCCATAGGGTAACGTTTATATATTTTTTCTGAATATTTCAGAAAGTCTAGAGACCTAGGATCTAGAGATTATGTCTAAACATTATGAGGATTCTTATCTTTTGCTATTATGAATTCAAGATGGTGGGGATCTTTTCTTCCAAGGCTCCCATTGCTTATATACAACCAACCAATCTTTCCTTGTTAGTCATAATTGCAGTTCTTTTATTCATTTCTCCTACCTTCTGAAAGTTGATATTTTACTAAAGAAGGCAAGAAATACTTCAATAGTTAGTTTTGTTGCACTGGTATTTGTGAAATATTTAAATAACCAGAGAAATGCTTTCAATACATTGGATAGATGAAGGATTCATGGAAGGCCATGGACAAACAAAACTATAACCAGGAATTTGGGAGTTGGGGCATTTTTCATCAAATAATCCTATAAAGAGAAGTATGAAACGTACCCTCAAATCAACTTTTTAAGGTAAACAGAACCAGGCTTGGTAGTACATGCCTCTAATACTCAATACTAGGAATACTGGGGCTAGTAGATATCTTGAATTCAGGAGTTCTGATATGCAGTAAGCTAAATTGATTGGGCACTGTCTGACAGCAATTTGGTGAGCCCGCAAGAATAAGGAGTCACCAGAGTGCCTATGGAGGGGGAACTATCTCAGGTAAGAAACAGAGAAGACCAAAGCTCTCATGCCAACCAATAGTGGGTCAGGGCCCAAGAATGACCATTTTATTACTACCTGAAAGAAATAGGGAGATGCAATCTAAAAGAGAGAAAGACAGAGAATCAGAGAGAAAGAGAGAGACACAGAGACAGAGAGTGAGAGAGTCAGAGACAGAGACAGAGAGAGACAGAGACAGAGATAAAGAGACAGAGACAGAGAGACAGAGACAAAGACAGACAGAGACAGAGAGAGAGAGAGAGAGAGAGAGAGAGAGAGAGAGAGAGAGAGATGGAGATGGAGAGAAAAAAACAGAGACAGAGGGACAGAGAGAGAGAACCCTGATCATGAGGCCTCTTGGTGGAGACTCCTAGACATTGGAGGGAGGGGGAATGCTGCTGGAAAGATTAGTAGGTGGGAGGTGTCAGAGAAATGGATCTGAGCCACAAAGTTTATCTGTTGTACGTTAGCCAGAGGTAGACCAAATGCCATCTAGTAACTTTTCCATTTTAACTAATCATTTTTTTCCAGCTATGTCCTAGTAGAAGTTTCTTTGCTGCCAAAGGACTTTGGTTATTATTAGCACCTACTCAATATCAGTGTCTGTGACAAAGCTCAGGTCACCTAGCCCTAGCTGGCTCTGATGAGGATAGTGAGAGAGGTAGGTGACAGACTGCAAAGACATTGAGAATAAATAGCCATGTTTGGTGTCTTTTGGGATCTAAGGGAGAGCAAGAATTTTAAAAATTCAAAGATATTGCACCTGGGACAACAATTAATGGGAGACCAGGCCACAGGAATTAATGGTGAAGTCAGAGAAAGGAATGTAACTTCCATGAGGGCAGAGACCATTTCATTTGTCTTTGTATCCCCAGGACACTACCTTGCACATAGTAGACTTTCAAGACATGTTTATGGCACTAAATTAAGATTCATGTTTAGTTTGTTAGTGAATATTTTAGGAAGGAAGTATGGTCTTTTCATTTCAAGAGGATTTTTGGTTTGTTTCTGTTGACTCTTTGAATGATAGACCCCTTTATAAAATTCCACAATGCTAGTTACAGAAAATGACTCAAGCCAGGTATAGCGATGTGCACCTGTAGGAGTCAGGCCCCGCTTCTGGGGAGGCTGAGGCTAGTGGGCCACTTGAGCGGAACCACTGAGCTGCAGCAGATCTAGAGGCAAGCAGGTGTCTGCACTAAGTCCTGCAGCACCAATGCAGCCAGGCCCCTGTGGGCTGAGGGCCACAGGGTTGCCTACAGGGGGTGAATTGGCCCAGGTCTGAAAACAGAGGTTAAAGTTTCTTTGCCAATCGGTATTGGGATCAGGACTGTGAGTGGCCACTACTACTTCTAGCCTCAGTAACATAGGGATGCCCAGGCTTGAAAAGAAGAAAAAAGGAAGGGAAGAGAGGGGAGTCTCAGACTTCAGGGTCTGAGGAGTCACAATAATCAGTGTGGTGGTAATGGTAGTTTGGTTTACCTAACACTTGCTGTCTCCAACCTCTCCTCAGCATGCCTTGCTGCTTCAGCTAGATTGACTTCCCTGCCCCCTGAGGTACAGTTGGTTATGTCTGGCCCCTTCTCCATAGTAGTCACCCCCTCAGATGATGGCCATGACACTGGGTTTGAAGCAAGAGGGTGGTCAGGAGGATGGGGAGAGTGCTGTCATTCCCATGGGCCTGTGCTTATCTGCCTATTGGTTGCAGTTGGTCATCAGTTGTTGCTTGTAGCGATTAGGAAGGTGTACCCCTTCTCCATAGTGATTTCTCCCTCAGTGATGACTTTGGGGTCTAGACTGTAAGCAATTCTGGTGGGTGGGGGAATACTGCTATTCCCAAAGCTCTTGGCTTCAGGGTCCTGGGCTATCTCCATCAGGGTCTTAGGGGAAGGTGGTGAATGAGGTAATCATGGTGATTTGATTTACCTGGAGCAAACTGCCTCCTCTCTGTCCCAAGACTTCAAGTCCCTTGATGCTCCAGCTAGGCTGTCTCACCTGCTCTATGTTGGTGGAAATGGCTGGTCCCTCACCACAGGAGCCATGGTTCCCAATGATGGTTTAGGTCTGACTGGTCCATACTCTATCCACCATGCCAACCAGCTGCCTATCAACTATGGCTTGGGCTAGGTAGTCAAAGAACTCTCTTCCAACTCTGAAATTCTATGATCCAGTCACTGTGTTTACCTGCAGCTCCAAGTTCTAAATCAATTATGAAAAATAGGTTGAATGTGTTAACAACTGAAAGCAATTAATCCTCTACTCAATTACATTCCATTTGAAAAATAATTTGCTGAAATCTGATTATTCTTTCATTACTGGCCCTATTTAAAGACTTTCACCTTTACATATATCAGGCAAATACTTACATTTTTATGTCATAGTCCCATACCATCCACAATGAGATTTGAAAGGAAAAATATTAGATCATTGTTTATTTTAAGGTACTCCATTAACTTCATATTCAGCTGGGCAAGAGAACCACATTTGAAAAACACTTAAAGGTCTCAAATTCTGACTAATTGAAGTGAAATGTTTCTTTTATATGCAAAAATAGTGAACTTGTTGGTTTAAAAAAATCAATGAGAAAGATTTAAGGGAGCGATTAATGAGATAATGTCTAGAAAGCATCTTGAGCCCCCAGGAAGAAATTTATTTCGTGTCCACGAGGCATTATTACCATTATATTTGTTCACAAGCTATAAAATACGATTGAATCCTTCTTTGAATCCACTGCCTCCAGGTAAAAGAGATAGAGTCAATATTTTGTTTTTATGTATCTTAGATGAAGCTGTTTGATGTTCAGATCTGTTTGAATATTTGCTTACAAATAAACTAATGGAGGTTAAATCCTTTTAAAAACCCATCGGAAAATTCTCTAAGGCCAAAGAAAAGTTTCTGCTAGCAACCTACATTCATTTTTCTCTCTCCCTTCCCCTCTAACACTGACTCTCTTGATTCTTTTGAAATCAGACCATCATATTTGGGTTGGGAATTGTTAGACAGGAGCTTCTTCAAGACAATTGTTTTAGGAGGACTCGGTGACAATAATCCATTATCTCCTTCTGAAACTGTTTCTTCATTGGCATCTTGATTTATTTTAGGGATGCCGAATGTCTTTATTTTACATCATCTATCCCAGTATCTGGGACGCTGTCTAGAAAATGAAGTAAAGTACTGTATGGGCATGGAAAAGTCAAACTAGATGCATACCCTCAACTCTGTATCCAATTCAGTTCAATTCAGCAAGCATATGTTAAGCAACAACTATGAAGGAAGTACTGTGCTGGGTGCTGGGAATATAAAGACAAAAAGCAAAATCAGTCCCTGCTCTCACTGAAATCATATTCTTGGAGATGAGAGAGGGACAATTTTTTTTATAGCTAAGTCAATGTAAATAAAGTAATTTCAGGAGGTTCACTAACTGAGGGCTGATAAAATGTCTCACAAGGGAAGTGGTACCTGTACTGATCTTTGGAGGGAGCTCAAATTTCCCAGAGGCAAAAGTGAATAGAGAGAGCATTCCAGCATATAGCTACAAGATGATGGTAAAAAACTGCCATCTTGTTTAAAGTGAAACAAATTCCTTGAAGAGTCTCAAGGGCAAAGACATTAACTATGGAGGAAGTCTAACTTTGAACTATTTCAGACAAAAATCTAGAAGACCAGAGCAAACATACGAGCCATTTTTTGTAGGTGACTGGGGCTTTGTAGGGTTTTAAATACTATGAGGAAAGAGCCCCCAGAATTCAGACTGAGCTGCACATCTATGAAAAAATGAAACTGTCCTTAATATAGAGAGGCCAATTAACTATGCATCCCATTGACAGGATTATTATTTGTGGCAGGATTTCTTACTTAGTGAGAAACAGTAAGGTATAGAGAACTTCCCTCAGTGCCAGGAAGACTTGAGTTCAAATATTGATTCTGATCCATACTAGCTGTGTGACCCTGGACAAGTCACTATACACACACATACACACACACACACACACAGCCTATTATATATATATTATATATAGTATATATAGTGTATATAGTATATATATGTGCATATATATGTATATATATGTGTGTGTGTGTGTGTGTGTGTGTGTGTGTGTGTCTGTGTGTGTGTATACACATAGCATCTTGGCAGGCTTCAGCATTGAGTTAACTTGTTCTATCTGACCCCAGAGAGCATAACCAGGAGAAAGAGTAAAAGATGCAAAGGAATACACTTAAGCTCCATGTCAACAAAAACTTCCTAAAACCTAGGGCAATATAAAAGTACAATGGGGTTCTCTGGGGGGGAGGGGTTCTCCTGACAATGTCAAAGTTGAGAGAGCTGGTTCAAATGTGAAAAAATTCATTTAGACCTTCTCTGTAGCCATTGGGAGCTTTATTTGACGCAAAAGCAGCGGGCTAGCCCTGGAAGAAGCACTAACAATTTACAGAGGGATAGAGACTTATTTTTATAAGGACAGGATAAGGGAGACAAAGGGAATTTTTATGACTCAGGGTAGAGGGAGACAAGGAATTCCATGGTCCAGGGTAAGGGGAAGTTTGGTGGTATTTCAAGATAAGGGGAGAAGACTTTAGGGTGCCAGGAAAAGAGTGACTCAATCCTTAGGGCACCTTTGTATCAAGAGAGTTTAGGATGTCTTCAGGTTAGAGGATAAACCAGGGAAAGGGCAACTCAACACTTAGGGCACCTTTGTATCCACATCACTCCCTCCTTCGGCATCTTTAAGGAGAAGCTGGATGACAATTGCCTTGTATGTCAGAGTCCCTTCAGATTTCTATTTGTCTAAAGATCATTTCTTTCAGATTTCCTCATTTCTAAGGATCCTTCCAGCTCTCAAATTCTGTGATTCTGAGACCCATGTTTAATTGAATAAGAAAAACTCAAATGCATATAAGAATACTGCAAGGTGAAATATGATTAGGGAAATTGAGAGAATAAGGGGAAAGTGCTTTGAGATCAAGGAATGCTTCATGAAGGAAATAGCTAACCCCTTCAATGGGTCTTGAAGGACATGAAGCATTTCAACAGGTGAAAAGATAGTAGGGGAGTATTTTCCAGGCATTGGAGATAGCCTGCATAAAATCATGGAGGCAGGTAAGTTCAGAATAAGATCATGAAAGGAAGGAAGGAAGGAAGGAGGAAAGAAGAGAGAGAGAGAATGAGAGAGAAATTTGTTAAATATTTATTAAGTGCTTGACCCTGTGCTACGTATGGTGATACAAACAGAAACAAGCAAGCCATTCCTTGCTTTCAAGCTCACACCCTCACAAGGGAATGGGGAAAGAGAACAGGTAAAGGGGAGCCAGAAAATGTTAGTGGGGGAGTGGGTCAGCTGGCTAGTAAGGAAGAAGAAAAGAAGTCAGGAGAGTAGGACAAAGAGTAAAGTGGAGAATGCTGGGGTCCCTCCAGAAACCAAGGTGACTGCATGAAGGTGACATCAACCTGAGAAAGTTGAACCAAATGCCAAAGCTAGAAAAGCCCTTGGACACCATCAAGTCACAGTCTCTCATTCTCGAGATGAGAATGCTGAAGTGCAGAGAGGAGGAGTGACTTGAAGAGGCTGATGAGCCAGGAGAATCAGGAGTAGATCGGAGGCAGATGAACCTTTCAATGCCAGGCTAAGGAGTTCTAATTCTGTCCTTGAGAAAATCAGAAGGCAGTGAAAGTCTCTGAGCAGGTAAGCATCATGGCCAGAACTGTGCTCTATGGAAACGCTCGTTTTATTCCATAAATTGAAAAAAAAACAAATACAAGGAAGAGAACAATTCATATTCTCAAGGAGTATCCATTAAAATAGTGAATACAAGGACCATAAATATGGACGGAATAAATATATAGAGAGCCTTCTCTACTTTTTTGTCCCTACAAAATGTTTTTAAGATTTGAAACTAAGTCCATTCGTAACTTTCATTATTTGAAACCTAAATAAGAGTTAAGAAAATTTGACGGGAGATATTGCCAAACTTTGGACTATTGCCAAGATAGCCTCAACCATCTGGCTATTTAATTGACAAGACACCAAACATTTGGACTGCCTTTTCCCCATCAAATTACCTGCCTTTTCTTGACTAAGTCTGTCTTCCTCTGTAAATGAGGAGGTGACAGTACAGAGCACAGAAGTGAAAGTTCTTCTGCGACAACAATATAACCACAAGGCCCAATTACCTTGGCTTCAAAATAGCTGGGTTCCGTGTACTTGTCTACCTTGTCCAGCTCCAAACATGAACGTTTGAAAAGCAGGTGGAAGGACAAGAAGAGACGAGACTTGCTGGAGTTTCCAAGAAGTCTAGGAGTCAAGTCAGCATGGGGCAAAGATTAGGTGTCCTCCTTTGCACGGCCCCATGCACTGAACCCTCTTGTATGTAATTTTTTTAAAAGCTAGTATTTATATAGTGCTTTAAGGTAAATGATATGATGTGACATGAAATGATATGATGTAATGTAGTGGAATACAACGTAATGTAACATCACCTCACATAATATAATATATAGCATAATATATTATGTAATATATAATAAAAAATAATAATAGCTAGCATTTATATGATGCTTTAAGGTTTGCAAAGCACTTTTCAAATTTTCAACCTCACTGGTACTTTTACTATATCCCCATTTTACAGATAAGAAATCTGAGACTGTGAGATGTTATGTGACTTTCCCAAAGTCACAGACCTAGTAAGAGTCTGAGACAGGATTCTAATTCATCTTCATGTATCTAATTCCAACCCAGTCCACCATACCACCTACCTATATGTGATAAACTGGTTTCCTGCATCTCATTACAAAATTACTTTCGAGTAAGGTTTCTGGGCTCCCTGAATAGCTGTCTATTTTTGCTGCATTGGGCATGATTTTCCGGCTTCATCAGAGTATTCCAGCTAGCTCCCGATTCCTACAGGAAGGGGCAGACTGACTGCCTTCCTGAGACCATGAACCTGAGAAGGGGAAAAGAGAGGGAGAAAAAGACTCAATTTCAGCATCTTCTCCCAGCCTCCAGCTTGGTTGGCATCTGGTGGGGGCACAGAATAGACACGCTGGTAAATGCTCCTTGCGGTTTATCGATCCTATTAACATTATCTCACAGCGAAATCAATGCTTCAGTCTTGCAGGAGACATGTAAATGAGGCTATGAAAAATAAACCGAGGCAAATTGTTTCCTGATGGAAAATTAGATGGGAATGGAGACAATTTGAGAGCGGGCAACATAGAGGTAATTCTGAGCTGGATATTAAAGTAAAAGGGAAGCCAGGCTCTTCAGTTAGTCACTTGGCCTTGCTCTATGTTCTAGTTGTGGGGGATCTTAGATTGCTCCTTATCTCAAGTAGATTGACTGTGGGTTGTAAATACTATTAACCAGGCTGTTTGCTTTAATCTGATAGAAACCGATATTGTTTCCTCACCTTTCCTACCATCTGTCTCTGGTACATGAGGCTTGGATCCTACTATATAAGGCAGGGGTGAGGAACCTGAGGCCTTAAGGTCCCATGTGGCTTTCTAGGTCCTTAAGTGTGGCCTTTAGACTGAATCCAAACTTTGGACTATTGCACTATATTTAAAGCACTATATAATTTTAAAATTTGGATTCAGTCAAAAGGCCACACTTAAGGACCTAGAAGGCCAAAGGCGATAGGTTGCCCCCCTACCTCAGGGCAGTTCTTAGGGTTTCTTTGAAGGTCTGATGAAGCCTATTGAACCCTTCTCAGAATCATGTTTTTAAATGCATACATAGGTACACAGGATTGCAGATACAGAAATAAGATACATAGGATTACAGAGGAAAACAATTTAATTGAAATAAAGATGTAAATTTTTTCCCTTCCAAATTCATGGGCTACTGAAATCTATCCACAGAATGCCAAGGATCTCTTGGTCTGTGGACCAAAGGTCAAGAACTTCGGTATTAGAAATAAGCTTGGGGATAGCACATGGTGTGTCAGAAAGAACACTAACTTTGAAGGAACAAGCCCTGGATTCAAATCCTGGCTCTGCTACTGACCACTTATGTGACCTTGGGCAAGTCTCCTAACCCATCCCAGCCATAGTTTCCATGTCTGAAAAACAAGTCAGCTGGACTCAACGGCCCTCTGGGCTCTTCCAGCTCTAAATCTGTGATGCTAAGCCACTTCCCTTCTGTGGGCCTCAATTTATTTATTATGAAAATAAACGGGTTGGGCTTGATGAAATCTAAGGTCCTTTCCAACTTTTTACTTTATGATCCTGCCATGAAGAAAGGGAGGAACAAAGTTTGCATTGTTCTGGAAAGATACTTATGCACCTACCACCTGGCCCAGGTTGTTGTTTCATGTAACAAAAGTAGTAAGCATGGACAGCCCTCTCATAAGAGAAGGCGCTATAGAGCTTGGGAGCCAATGTTGGAAAAGTAGGAAAGCAAAAAAGGCTCCTTTGCAAGCTTCATGAATTTGTTAGTAATTAAAACTTATTATGGGTAGGTAGACAGTGTACAGGGTCTCAAGTCAGGAAGACTTATTTTCCTGAGTTCAAATCTGGCCTTAGACACTTATTAGCTAGGTCAACCCTGGGTAAGTCACTTACACCTGTTTGCCCAAGTTTCCTCATCTGTCAAATGAGCTGGAGAAGGAAATAGCAAACCACTCCAGTATTTTTGCCAAGAAAACCCCAGAAGGAGTCATGAGGAGTCAGACATGAGTGAAATGACTGAACGACAATAATTTCTTTCTTTCATCATGAAAAGCAGTGGAGTGGATAGAGAGTTGTCCTTAGAGTTCTAGAAGGCCTAGGTTCAAACTAGGGAGGTCCTCATCAACTGGGGGATGACAGAACAAATTATGGTCTATGAATGTAACAGATATTACAAATAATAAGTAACAAAAGAGAAATTTTCAAAGAAACCCAGGAAGATTTCAATGAACTGATTCAGAATGAAGTGAGCAGAACCAGGGGAACAATTATTACAATATTATAAAAACAAGCTACTTTGGAAATCTTAAGAATTTTCATCAATGCAATGAACAACCATGAGTTCAGAGGACCAATGATGTAATAAACCTGCTGACAGAGAGAAGATGGACTCAAGATACAGAATAAGACATACATTTTAGATATGGCCAATGTGCTGTGTTTTACTAGTTTTACAAGATTTTTGGTTTTTCTTTTTTTTCTTCCATGGGCTTGCGTGGAGGTAGGAGGAACAGAGGGGTAGGCGTACACTGGGGATAGTGTAGCCAAAAGAAAGAAAGGTCAGTCATAGACTTTTAAATGCATAAAAATGAAAAGAAGGAAGAGCAGAAGGAATCATGGACAGGAAGGACAGTTTTGAAGATTATATGTTGAATTTATTTTATAATTCAAAGAAAAGCAAACTATATATGGTAGAGATTCACTATTTTACTTCCAATTCTTTTTTTTTCTTTTTGGTTCTGCTAAGTATGTAGAAATGCTCATTTCATTCTGACTTTGTTCAGGACTGGATGCAAACAATTTAAAAAACTCAACAAATAAGACATAAGTCAAGGTCTGCTTTTGGTACATACTAGCTGAGTCACCTTAAACAAGTCATTTGACTTCTCAGAGCCTCAGATAAATCTCTAAGAACATAAATTACAGAACAAGTATCAATCTATGTTGCTGGATGGAGTTTCCTCTCCAGGAATTCCCTATTCCAGTGAAATTACAGGTTTGTCCTCCTCTACAACCTAAAAGTTAACATTTATTTTCTTTCTAACAGACTTTGATTCCATTAGCATAGGGAATGCCCAATGATTTATCATTCAAGGCTTTATGATTACAAAAGAGGGCAGAAATTCTCTTGTCTAAACTTATTATGGTGCCCACTATCCAGAACAGTGCTTTGCAAATAGTACGTGTCTAATAAATATTTGTTGAATTGAACTAAATTATCTTCTTTGATCCTCACAGGAACCCTGTGGGATAGGTAATACAATGACCACCCCCATAACACGGATGAGGAAATTGATGTCAGAGAAGGGCTCCTGGATGGCAGAGTAAATGATCCAACCTGCCCTCTAAGTGCAGAGGAGCTTCTGTCCCACACTCTACTTACAGCTTAGATGGTAAATCTCGTTAGCCAATCATGTAAGTGAAACATCCCGTGATAGGCAAACTTGGGACACATCAGAAAACAAGGGGAGTGAGGGTAGTGGGAAGCTCTCTCTCCAGAGTCAAAGCAGCTGGTTTTGAATCCTACCTTTGTTGCCGTGTACTTGGGGAATATACTTAACCTCTCTAGGCCTCAGTTCCTCATGTGTAAAACAAGGATATAGCCCTCAAGTCCCTTTCTAGCTCTAGCCCTAGCTCTTATGACCTCTAGATCTTATGACTTATTTTGCCCCAATCATTAGGTCATATAGAGAATGAGTTGACCTTTTCTTGGTCTTTAGTGTACAAGCCTAGTTTCCAGACTGAAAAATGCCAATTCACATGTCAGCAGCTTGGCAGAATCTCACTAGGACTCCACTGCTCCAAGAAAACCAGTGAAAATTCAGTTTAAAAATCTGTCAAAGGAGGTCAATGCCTCAATTTCTTCATGTTGAGCTTCCTTGACTATATCATAACAACATGAAGACACATTGTATGTTTTAATGAAATGACCCAAATTTTTATTATAATGTGAAATATACTTCTTAGACTATTTTGCTGTTGCTGCTGGGTGGTTTTTTTAAAGAGGTGAGTGTAAGATATCCTAAAAATGATAATAGAGATGATGCAAAAAGTTCCTCATGAGCTTTGCACACATTTTTATGGCTAGACTTTGTTTTGACATCTTGGATAAATTAGGTGCCTGAAATGACCTCCAGGCATTTTTGCTCCATGCAGTGGCTTCTTAGCCCATTGATCACAGTGGTCCTTAGTGACCTTGGTAGCACAGGAAGGATTATGTTTTTGCATGGGTGAATGGTTCGGGAAATATTCCTCCAGTGTATTAAGCAAGGGTGAGTTTTTCTTCTCCCCTTAAATATGCTGCCTTTTTCTTTCCACCTATTGCCTGTTGTCAACAAAATTAATTATGGCCTTACTGGGGGAAAAAATAAACCAACTCTATTAATGTCTGGGCTCCTCTGTATTCTCCTTGCATTAGCCTGGGAGCAGCTCCTCTTTGTAACTTCATACAGCTAGGTTTGTTTTCAGTTTTTTGCCATTGTCACCTTTGACTTAGTTGCTTAATTACAGCTTTGTCAAAATCTTGACTCTCTGTTTTTGTTTGTAACCTTGAATACAGAAAATCTCTCTGAAAGGTGAACATAACCACCTGCCCTTCTCTACGAAGATTTAAAAAAAAACAAACTTAAGAGAGATTAACTCAGAAACAGAGCTATTATCCATCCCTTTACCCGGTGGGTTTCGGGAAAGGAAGTTCTGGGGAAACTGAGTAATTCATTTGTTCAACCTAAATGCAGTTCACGATGATCTATGATTTGGTATGCAATGAATTCTTAAAACATCAAACACAGCCCATTTGAAAGGCAAATGCAAAAAGATATATTCCAATGTCAATTATGTTTCTGAAACCAATTGAATGATCTACCACCAAGTCAGGCTCAATATGACCCAGACCTAACCCATCAGTTATAATGCAGTTTGTAGGATAAAGAGATCATAGATGGAGACCAGCAAAGGACCTTAGAGGTCATTAAGACCAACCCCTTCATTTTAGAGAAAAGGAAATGGAGGCTTCATGAAGTTAAGTGACTTGCTCAGGGTCACAAAGCTAGTAAGTTTCTGAAGTATAAATTCGAGCCCTTCATTCTAACCATTTGGCCTTGCTACCTCTGAGTTCCCGCCAAAATATAATGATCAATTCTGGTTCTCAGGACAAGCAGAACAAAGGGGCAAGAAAAACGCTCTCTTAAATCAACTTTAAAATTCATTATATTATTTATTTTTTACATTGACTGGTAGAGAGATGCCTAGTGCAGTGAAATTGTTCACCTCAGATCAAAGAGGCAAAATGTGTCAGAATCAGGCCTTGAATCCAAGACCTTCTGTTTATAAGGCTGGCCTGATAGGTACGATATCACACTGCTTCTCCATGAAAACAATAAGAAATTATTGAGACAGATTCAGATGAGTTTGAGGAAATGAGTTACTATACAGTCCTATGTTACTAATTATTCCTGTTAGCTTAGTGCCACAATCAGCGATGCATGCATACTAAAGAAGCATATAAGGTAAATTTTTGCACCCTTGAAATGCTGGTAACCTAGGGTAAAGATCTCATTGTCCCACCCTAGCTATATCTTTGTATCACATTCCAAATTATGAAATTAATTATACTCAGAGAAACTTATCAAAGCCAGCCACAGAAAAATGGATTTCAAATCAAAAGACTTGTTTTCAAATCTTGGCCATGTAATTTATTATTTGAGGGATTTGGGGAAAGGCATTTGATCTTTTCCAGGGACCCAAGTTTCCTCAACTCAAAAATTAAGAGGGTAGACCTCTAAGCTTCCTACCCAAGTTCCAAATCCTATGGAACGAGTTTGGAAAATTCTATTTGGATCTATTATAGGAAATGCATGGAAATATATGTTCCAACCACTAGTGAATTTAGAGTTGGTCAGTTTGTCTATATATCTTTTAAATGTGTAGGAAAAGGAATACATTTTGACAATTAGCTTATAGTGTATATTGTATCTGTTGTGTTATTAATAAGATATGACACAAATACCAACAGACACAAAACTTTTTGAAATATAACATCAGCTCTTATTTTATAGCCACAGCCATGAGTTTCTTGCATTTGGGGGCTAGCTAAATTTTCACCAAGCACCTCTTCCAAATTTGTTCCAGAAGGTCGGTGTATTCTAGGCAAGTGCCTGATTTAAGAATTTCTGCTTTTTTTCTACCTTAGAGAATACAAACCTCTTTTTGAGCACATCTTCAATGATTAATCAAGGAGTTACCAAGCAACAATTTGCATCACAAGGGACAATTTTGTGAACTTTCCTATAATACCAATTCTCCCTCTGGTGCATTTAAATACGGATGCTTCTCTTGTTAGCTACTTTGATCATCAGGATTGTCAGACCATGAATAAATGTGGTGCTACCTCCATGTTATTTTTATATCTATTAAGCAGTAATGGTTTTCCAATTATCAGTTTATAATTCATTTCACATTCATCATGTAATTAGTGAAAGATATGATGCAGGCAGAAAATTCAATGATGGTAACAGGATGTACCTCCAGTTGCTAGGGTACCACAGAACCTCAGTGTGACACTGTTATCTGGGTTTGTACCATTGGATTCCTTTACCAATAAGTCATTTTGGTATTTCAGAAATGGAAATTCCCCACCTAATTCTGCTCTATAGTTTTAATGAGGCCCAGTTAGAAAAGAGACAATAGTGTGAAAATTTTTCCCTATTTTAGGAGAAGAAAGAGGGTTTATGAAATGGAATGTGGGAGCCCCCAGTTCAGAGACCCCCTCCACCTACGTAAATTATAGTCTTAAAGAGTTGTTGAAGATGGTGAAAGGTCAAGCACTTGATGACAGTCGCTAAGCTATCAGGCATCAAAGGCAGAGCTTCAGGTTATATTGACATACTTTGTTTTTACATTATAAAATATTTCCAGATTACCCCCACTTTGTGAGAGCTCTCTTGTAACAAAATAAAATAATTAAATAAAACAAATAATTCGGTAACCTCATTTGAAAGTACATGCAACATTCCACATTTATAGCAGCCCCAACCTATTTTTAATTAATTTTAATAGAAATCTATTTTGTCTCCCTCCTACCATCCCATCTACTCCATTAAAGAAAAAGAAAAGAAAAACAAATTCCTCATAACAAATATGTATATTTAAGCAAAACAGATTCCCTCAGTGAATATATGTGTATACATATCGTGTGTGTCTGTGTGTGTTATATATATATATATATTACATATATTTAATCATCAATCATCAGTTCTCTGGAATCCTGGGTGGTCATTGTATTAGTCACAGTTCTTACAGCTGTCAAGGTTCTTCGTCTTTGTAGTGTTGTTACTGTTAGAAATGTCAAAAAGCATAAATTGCTATTCTGATTGTGCTTAATTTATCCTGCATTATTGCAAATGCATCTCCATGTCTTTTTTGAAGTCCATCATTTCCTCCTTTACTATGGCCCAAAAATAAGAAAAAAGAAAGGGAAAAGGAAAGGCCATTTATTAAGCACCTACTGTGTGTCAAACAATGTGCTAAATACCTTTATGATATTATCTCACTTGATCCTCACAACATTCCTGGAAGGCATCTCCATTTTTCAGTTGGGGAAACTGAGGCAGTGGCTAGGTGATTTATCCAAGGTCACACAAGTAGGATGTTTCAGAGGCCAGATTTGTGCTCCGGTTTTCCCAAGTCCAGACTCAGTGCTCTATCTCTGTGCGATCCAGCAGCCTGTGCTCCGCTATTTCACATGCCACTTTTTCAGCCATTTTTCAATTGCGGAGTATGCCTTTAGTTTCCAGTTTCTCTTTTGACAACACAGAGCAACAACAAATATTTTTATACCTTCTTTTTATTTCTTTAATCTATTTGAGGTATAGGTCTAGCAGTGGTCAAAGGCAGAACTTAAACTCAGTTCTTCCTGGCTCCAAAGCCAGCCTCCCTATGCAATATGACATACTGCTTCTTGTCTCCTTACATATTCGTGCACACACACACACGCGCTCGCGCGCGCTTTTAGGCAGCAACTTACTGATACCTGCAAAAGTCATGTTTATTGGTGTGACTCTGGACAAGTCACATGTTATTTTCAGTCTTCACTTTCCTTATTTGTATAATAGGGAACTTAAGACTAGATGAGTTCTAAGTTTCTGTCGATCTCCAACATTTTGTGGTTTTATGACCACCCTCATCTTAATCAGCACCATTGTTCCATTTCAGCTCTAGAGGGTCCCCAAGAGAGGCAATGTGGTGTGATATTTAGGGAGAATGGACTTCAAAGTCAGGAAGATTTGATTTTAAACACAGTCTCTGACAGATTTGCTGTGTGACCATGAGGAAGTCAATTAACCTCTCACTGCCCCCAGGCAACTCACTAAGACTATAAGATACAGATGAGTTGCTGATGAGCATTAGAATTCCATGCTGGGCAGTCCTTCAGACGAATGAAATCACAGATATAGACACTCTTTACTTCAAAAAAAAGAGTAAAGCTATCCAAACTCATGTGGTAGATAAAAGCCTCCATTTGTCACTCCTATTGAATGAGAGTCAGTTTCGCATTCCTATAAAATCCTAGGAATGGCTTTCCAGCCTCCAGTGTGAAGGCTAGAGAATCAAGATAAATCACTATTATACACTCAGACTGACTAAGTAATATCTACACAAGTGGAATGTATGCTCCTCAAGGGCAGAGACAATTTGTTTTTTTGTCTCCAATGCACAGTATTTTGGATGTAGTAAGAGCATATTGAATTTAATTGTATACTTGTGTTTTTCTGCTTGATCCCAGGGACACATAGACCAGGAAAAGAAGGTGGATCAAGCATATGAAATGAGAAGAAATAACAGAACAGTGTAAGCACTGCAATGGAACCCACAGATTATTAACAGGAATGCCTTCTCCAACCTGTTCATGTATTGAGTTGATTCTTTCATGAAGAATTTATAGAGAGATATGGGCAAGAATTATAGTGGACAAGGTGAAGATGAGTTAAAATCTATATACGTAGAGGAGGACCTATAACCCTGAAACTATATGCAATGAAAATGGATGAAAGACAGGACATAGATGATTAATGTGGAGTTGAAAGTAGAGAGATAGAAGGCAATAATAAGAAAGAGCTAAGTTGCCTTCAGTGAGTTCAAGTGACCAAGCTTAAGAATCCAAGTTAACTATATCCCCATTAAATGGAAAGAACTAACAGATGAGATTGATAATCCATTCGTGGTGGTTTCTGAGAGATTAGAAAGAATAGTAGAGGTTTCACAGGACTAGATAAGGGCTAACATCTTGATTTTCCAAATATAGAAATAGGTAGTGTTTGGAAACCATAAGTCTATGAGCTTGATTTGTATTCCTGGAGAAATTCTAGCATGTGTTATTAAAGGCTTGGTTTGTGAGATTTATAAAGGGAGGCCACTAAAAGTCAGGATGGTTTCATCAAGAAAAGGTCATTCCAGACAAACCACATTTTCTTTTTTAATAAAGTTATTAGATTAATAAATAGGAAAGCTATTGATACATGGATTATAGCAAATAATTTGACCAAGTCTCTCATGTTCTTCTAGTGGGCAAGATGGCAGGATATAGGCTAGATGAGGCTATAGTTAGATAAATTTAGAATTGGGACTATGACTGGACCCAAAGTGTCCAGGCTAATGGATGGATGTCACCTTGGAGAGCAGTGTCTAGTGCAGTGCCTCTGGGATCTATCCTTGAGATATTTAACATTTTATACAAATAGCCTGAAGACATAGATGATGGTCTTCTCATACTGCCCTTCACACACTCTACATTCCAGGTACATTGACCTCTTTGCCATTCTTCATACACAGGTACTCTGTCTCCCTCTTCTGGGTCTTTGTACTGGCTGTGCCCCATGCCTAGAACTTTCTCCGTCATCCCCTCCACCTCCTGGCTTCCTTGGTTTCTTTCAAGTGTCAGCTCAGCTCCTCTTTCCATAGGAGGTCTTTCCTGGTCCTCCTAGCTACAAATGCCTTCACCTCTCATATACTCTCTGTATACATCGTACATGTACCAAGTTGCTAACTTGTTCTCTCCCCCAATAGAATGTGAGTTTCTTTATGAAAGGGATTGTTTCCATCTTTCTGTATATCCCTAGTCAGTCAAAAGGTATTTGTTAAGTTCTTACTATTTGCCAGGCACTATGCTAAGTATTAGATATAAAGAAAGGCAGAAATTTAAAAAAAAAACCTACCCTCAAGGACCTTACTTTCTAATGAGGGAGAAAATGTGTAAAAAATTACAAGTAAGATATACAACAGTGTAAATAAAAGGTTTTAGCAGTTTCTTCATAGTGACTCAGAGGGAAGGTACTAGTTGATGTGAGGGAGGACCAGAAAAATCTACTGCAGTAAGTGGGATTTTAGCTGAGTCTTGAAGGGAGCCAGGAAAACCAAAATGTTTGAGGTTAGGAGGAAAAGCATTCAAAGGAAAAGGGGTGTGAAAAGGCAAAGTCAGTAAATGGGATGTGAGTATATAGAGGGGTAGAAAGGCTGGACAGATAATAAAGGCCCGGATTATAAATGGCATTAAAAGCCACAGAGAGAATTTTATATTTGATCCTGGAGGTAACAGAAAGCCATTTGGAGTTTGCTGGGTGGGAGAAAGAAGGAGCAACACAGTCAGACCTGCACTTTAGGGAAGTGACTATGGCTGTGGCTGGGATTTGTTTGGCAAGAAACTTGAGTCAGGGAGGCCAACCAGAAGACTATTGCAAAAGTCCAGGCATGAGGCGATGAGGGCCTGCAACAGTGAGATGGCTGTGTGAGTGTACAGAAGGGGATATAGATGAAAGATGTTGTAAAGGAAAAAATGACAAGACTGGGGGCGGAGCAAAGATGGCAGCTGGAAAGCAGGGACTAGCGTGAGCTCCCCGCGGAGTCCCTCGAAAAACCTATAAAAAATGGCTCTGAACCAATTCTAGAACTGCAGAACCCACAAAACAGCTGAGGGAAGCAGGGCTCCAGCCCAGGACAGCCTGGACAGTCTCTGGGTGAGGTATATCCTGCACAGAGCTGGGAGCAGAGGGGAGCTGAGGAGAGCCGAGCCCAGCTGAGTCCAGTGTGAGCGGCGTGGACAAACCAGACCACGAGCCGGGCGGAGTGTGCCCTAGCGCCCTGAATTAGTGAGCTGCAGCAGTTATCAGACTTCTCAACCCACAAACACCAAAGACAACAGAGAAGGTTAGTGGGAAATGCAACCGGAGTGGAAGGAGCTCGAAGGTCGGCCACCACCCTGGGGCAGCGGAGGTGGGGCAGCTACAACTGCAATTCCTTCCAGCCCAGGCCCACCTGGTGGGAGGAATTAAGTGGTGGATCAGAGCAGGAGTGCACAGCTTGCTGAAGATCTAAGCCCAGTCCGGGTTGGGGGTTCTTGGGGAAGGAGGAGTGCTGGTGTGGCAGAGCTGGCGCATCCCCCCCAAACGTGGAACATAGAACTCTTTAGTCTACAAGCAGTCATACCCCACTGAAAAACTCAAGGGTCAAGTTAGTTGGTTGGGAATATGGCCAGGCAGCAAAAATGCACCCAGATTCAGTCTCAGACTTTGGAATCTTTCTTTGGTGACAAAGAAGACCAAAACATACAGCCTGAAGAAGTCAACAAAGTCAAAGAGCCTACAACAAAAGCCTCCAAGAAAAACATGAACTGGTCCCAGGCCATGGAGGAGCTCAAAAAGGATTTGGAAAAGCAAGTTAGAGAAGTAGAGGAAAAATTGGGAAGAGAAATGAGAAGGATGCAAGAAAACCATGAAAAACAAGTCAATGACTTGCTAAAGGAGACCCAAAAAAATACTGAAAAATACACTGAAGAAAACAACACCTTAAAAATAGACTAACTCAAATGGCAAAAGAGCTCCAAAAAGCCAATGAGGAAAAGAATGCTTTGAAAGGCAGAATTAGCCAAATGGAAAAGGAGGTCCAAAAGACCACTGAAGAAAATACTACCTTAAAAATTATATTGGAGCAAGTGGAAGCTAGTGACTTTATGAGAAATCAAGATATTATCAAACAGAATCAAAGGAATGAAAAAATGGAAGACAATGTGAAATATCTCCTTGGAAAAACCACTGACCTGGAAAATAGATCTAGGAGAGATAATTTAAAAATTAATGGACTACCGGAAAGTCATGATCAAAAAAGAGCCTAGATATCATCTTTCAAGAAATTATTAAGGAGAACTGCCCTGATATTCTAGAGCCACAGGGCAAAATAGAAATTGAGAGAATCCATCGATCACCTCCTCAAATAGATCCCAAAAAGAAATCTCCTAGGAATATTGTTGCCTAATTCCAGAGCTCCCAGATCAAGGAGAAAATACTGCAAGCAGCCAGAAAGAAACAATTTGAGTATTGTGGAAACCCAATCAGAATAGCCCAGGATCTGGCAGCTTCTACATTAAGAGATCGAAGGGCTTGGAATATGATATTCCAGAGGTCAATGGAGCTAGGATTAAAACCTAGAATCACCTACGCAGCAAAACTGAGTATCATGCTCCAAGGCAAAATACGGATTTTCAATAAAATAAAGGACTTTCAAGTTTTCTCAGTGAAAAGACCAGAGCTGAATAGAAAATTTGACTTTCAAACACAAAAATCAAGAGAAGCATTAAAAGGTAATCAAGAAAAAGAACAAGAAAAAGAAATTGCAAGGGACTTACTAAAGTTGAACTGTTTTGTTTACATTCCTACACGGAAAGATGATGTGTATGATTCATGAGACCTCAGTATTAGGGTAGCTGAAGGGAGTATACATATGTATGTATATATATATATATATATATATATATATATATATATATATATGTATATATATGTATGTATGTATGTATATGTATGTATATATTCAACTCACAGGGTGAGTTGAAGACAAAGGGAAGATATCTAAAAGAAATAAAATCAAATTAAGGGATGAGAGAGGAATATATTGAGAGAGGGAGATGGGGAGAGATAGAATGGGGTGGATTATCTCGCATAAAGGTGGCAAGAGGAAGCAGTTCTGTGGGAGGAGGGGAGAGGGCAAGTGAGGGGGGAATGAGTGAATCTTGCTCTCATCAGATTTGTCCTGAGGAGGGAATACCATACATACTCAATTGCATATCATACCCCACAGGAAAGAAGAGGGAAGAAGAAAAAAAAGGGGGGATGATGGAGGGGAGGGCAGATGGGGGTGGAGGTAATCCAAAACAAACACTTTTGAAAGGGGACAGGGTCAACGGAGAAAATTCAATAAAGGGGGATGGGTTGGGAAGGAGCAAAACATAGTTAGTCTTTCATAACATGAGTATCGTGGAAGGGTTATACATAATGATACACATGCCTATGTTGAATTGCTTGACTTCTTAGGGAGGGTGTGTGGGAAGGGAAGAGGGGAGAGAATTTGGAACTCAAAGTTTTAAAAACAGAAGTTCAAAAACAAAAAAAAATTGCATGCAACTAGAAAATAAGATACACAGGCAATGGGGCATAGAAATTTATCTTGCCCTACAAGAAAGGAAGGGAAAAGGGGATGGGAGGGAGTGGGGTGACAGAAGGGAGGGCTGACTGGGGAACAGGGCAACCAGAATATATGCCATCTTGGAGTGGGGGGAGGGTAGAAATGGGGAGAAAATTTGTAATTCAAACTCTTGTGAAAATCAATGTTGAAAACTAAATATGTTAAATAAATTTTAAAAAATGACAAGACTTGGCAGCTGATTTAGATATAAGTGTGAGTGTGTGGAATTATGACTCTGACGTTGTGAACCTCAGTGACTAGAAGGACAGTGGTGACCATATAATAACAGGGAAGCTTAGAAGAGGAAAGGTTTGGGGGATACAGATAATGAGGTATATTTTGGATATATTGAGTTTGAAAGGTTTATAAAGCATTTATTTCCAGATATCCCAGAGGCATTTGGTGATGTGAGACAAGAGCTCAGGGTGGGATCTGAAAATTATCTGCAGAGATATGAGAGTCAAATCCATGAAATCCACAAAATTAATGAGATCCCAAGACAGATGGTATGGAGGAAGAAGAGAAGATGGGCTACAATCAAACCTTTAGGATTCCTATGGTTAATGGGCACAAGCTGGATGAAGGGCCATCACTGGAGAAATGGTTGGACAAGTAGGAAAACCAGGAAAGAAGAAAAGCACAAATACCTATAAGGGGCATCGTATCCATCCAGGAAACTTGGTCAGCCACTTGCAAATAGTTTGTAGACTCTTGGATCCTGGTGCAGTCAAATTGGATTTACTGTTTCCAGAGGCCACAGTGTGGTTGTTCTGGTCACGAAGGCAAAATTTGACCCTACCTATAAATGGGCAAGTTTGATCATTTGCTCTTTCTTCTTGTTGTCTCATTTTCCTGGTCATTACTTGCCAGACACAAAAAACACAATGTGTTAATTGAGAGCTTAACAAATGGCACAACCGGCTTTTCTGCAATCCCACATTCGCATCATTTGTCACCTCCAGTGGCTCCAAAAAACAAGTCTGAGATGCTAACAAGGACCCAAAGCACCTATTTGTAGCAATTATGCATTTGGGGGGTTTTGATTCATTAGCCATTTCTTCCCCAGGAGAATTTAATTGGACATTTTCTTCCCTTAGGCTTTATCTCATTTGGTGTGTGAGCTTGCCTCAGCAGCCATTTTATCAATTAGAGAAGATGTGAATAAAAACACTAAAGATTTTCTTTTTCCTTTTTTTAGCAGTTTCTAATAATTAGGCCTTTCCTCTGTTAGCAAGAAAAATAATTTTAAGATTGGCTTCATTTATCTTACCCAGTTGTTCTTCTGTCAGTATTGGACAAAGCTATAGAAAATAGTGAATTCTGGTGTAGTACCATTTTCTATCCTAAAGTGATTAAAATAAAAGAGCAAATGGTTGTTTATAATTTTCAAAGTCTACATTTCAAATGTCTCTCCTGGCAGGGCCCCATCAGTGTCCTGTTGCCATCACCCCATCTCAATTTCTGCTTTCACCAGCCTTTATCCTGGACACCTACCAAAAAATGAAACCCCTGATGGATCTGGGAGAAGCTTTACTTATGCTAAGGACCATGGAATGCTACTTGTTCAACTTGACAACATAGCACTTTCTCTTGTATCTGAGACAAAAGATTATTGGGCCAAGAAAGAAGTGATGGATATGGAGTCAAGTAAACCTGGGTTTGAATTCTACCTTAGACGCTTACTGAGTGAACCAGGATACAGCAGCTAAACTCACTGGACTTCGTTTTCCTCATTTGGAGAATGAATTGGATACACTCAATGATTCCTAAGGCCCCTGTTAGATCTAAATTAATGAGCCTATAAGTTGTTACCCTGACAGCACTAGAACCATCTCTGTGGATCCTGTCTTTTAAGTCTGAGGTAACTTGAATCCCATTCCTAGGGAAAAAACTTCCCTGAATTAGCCATGTTAAAAGTATCCTTTGAAGGGTATTCTCCATTAAAGCAATTAAAATCTGGGAAAAGTTTTAGCTATTGGTTCTGATCATAGTGGTAACTAGCCAAAACCATACATAGAAAAAAAATCTCTAAGCCCAGCTCACGGTATACCTGCAGGGCCAATCCCAGACTTATGGACTCATAGAGTAACTCAATGGTTTGCTTGCTCATCCAGTTGTGTTGCCTTGGAAAACAGGTGTTTTTCATCCACTTGGGTTTTTCTGTATGCATAATAAGACCATTCTCTTTTGAGCAGTTATGGTTTTCATTTGGGAGGTACCATTCAACATAATGTTTTCTTTGATTCAATTAACACAATGTTTTCTTGGAAAAAAGAGCATCTGTAGAGTCTTAACAGTTCTAAGGGATCTCTCTCCTATTAGTTCTCTGGCCAGAACAGCCTTTACAATGGAGGTCAATTTGGGAAGCATTTACATCCCCATTGGATGCCACCCCTATTAATGTTAAAATAGGATATTTGAATGAAGTGATGTCCATGGTTGTATTTGTCCAATAAATTTGTCCAATAAGCTTAACATTTTTCTGAAAAAGAAACTTTAAGGATGAATTTTGTCCTATTAAGGCAGGTATTCTTTTTATGTAATTAATAAATATGATTTTTAATTTTTTTCTGTATTTTTCACTCAATTGTGTGACTATGAAGATATACAGCCTATAGCTGGAAAGCATTTTCAAAGTCTGTTATGTAGTCATATTTGCTTTCATGATTCTTTCATTGTGTGTGCATGAATATGTGAATAATTATATGTGTGTTTAGATCAGACCCATTAAAATTTGTAGAAATGAGAAAGTAACTAAGTTGTCCATTAGTTATTAGTAACCTTTTAGTCACCTTTTAAAAAAAATACCATCTGATAATTGCTAATCCTTCTGATCATCTCATTTCCATACCCACAAATCTACAAAGATTATCCATTAGATAATAAGATCTCATATTTAAACCTGGAAAGGTCCTTTGAAGTCAGATAGTCTAAACACCTTATTTTATAGATGAGGAAACTGAGATCCATAGAGGTTGGACAATGTCCAAGGTCACATAGGTAATAGAAGTAAACTGCTGTTTTCTAAATCTGAATCAGGTCTTCTTTCCACTACTCCAGAGAGGCTTTCACAATCTTGCCCATTTCCAACCTAATTTTCCCCAATTCTAATCACTTCTGCCAATCTGGATTATTTACTATTTCTCAATCACAGATTGAGATTTCTGACCTCCGGACCAAAATGCAACATGTACCCATTGAATGTCTTCATCCTTTCAGCTCTAGCCAATATTCTTCTGCTCTACAAGGACTTCCCTAATTGCTTCAGGCAGAATGGTCCCCTTTTTCCTCTAGGCTCCTGTAGCTCTAAGGTTGTGTCACTCATATGCTATAACACATCTTACCTCACTTTGTAGATATCTGTATGTATCTTCTTTGCCCTTATGGATAAAGACTACATAGAAACTTAGAATATGAGATTTGTAAAGGTCCTTAGAGAATATCTAGTACAATTTTTCTCATTTAACATAAGATGATGAAACTGAGAGCTAGAGTGGCAATGTGACTTACCAAGGTTACATAGCAAATTAGTGTCAGAGCTGAACTAGAGGGGCTGCTAGATGGTGCAGTGGATAGAGTATCAGGCCTGGAGAAAGAAAAACCTGAGTTCAAATCTGGACTCATATTTATAAGCTATATGATCCTAGGCATGTCACTTAACCCTGTTTGCCTCAGTTTCCTCATCTATAAAATGAGCTAGAGAAGAAAATAGCAAACCACTCCGGTATCTTTGCCAAGAAAATCCTAAATGGGGTCATAAAGAGTCTGACACAGTCATAAATGACTAAACAACAACTGAAACTAGAACCTTCATCTCCCTCCAAGTCCAGGGCCTCTTTAATCATACCACGCTGCTATGTTGAATTCAGCTTTTGATCCTATAAAATAACTAGCACAGATCCTTAGACACAGTAAGTTCTCAATAATTATTTGCTGAATGAATGGATGATTAATGAATATGGAATATAACCAACTTACCTCATGGTTAGAGTAGCAAGGGTATTCTGCTGTGCATCAGTCTTTTTCTGAGTAGACCTACAAAGATATAGGGAACTCTAGACCTAGCACTCTCCTCTCTCAGCTCAACAACGATTCAAATCCACAAGCATTTACTAAACACCTATTTTGTGCAAGACACTATGCTAAGTGTTGGAGATACAAACATAAAAGTCCCTGTCACTGAGAAGCTTACGTTCTCCTGGGGATTATAACATATAAACAGATAAGTAGATATTAAATCTGTATAAAGTAATGAGAGAAAAAGACACTATCAACTTAACAACCAGAGGTGGGAGTCAGAAAATGTCTCATGTGGAATGTGGCACATGACTTTATTCTTGAAGGGAGCTGGGGCCTCCAAGAGACAGAGTCTCTAACAAGAAATAATGCCCAGGCATCCACTATATAGTCCCTCCAAATTGAGTGAATCAAGAAGTTAACCTCATTACCTCTTTATTTTAAGAATTTCTCTTTGTTAATGCAATATTGAACCATTCGTAATATAGCAATGTGACAGGAGCTGTCCATCAGCACCTCATTCCCCTTGTGGATGGTAGGTAACTAATCTCACTAATAATCAACTGATAATGTTTGGCTCTCCATCCGAATGGTGCTGATCTGGGGGCCCAATCAGAAAATGAGCATTCTCTCAGTTAAGTGGAATGCCTCCCATTGTAAATCACTGATAACTCTCCAAACTCCCTTCGTTTACAAGAAGCATAATTTGATGGCAGCTCCGATTGCTTTGTGGAGCTCAGTTAATGTAGATGAGTAATGTATATTGATTCTGCACCGGGTGGAAATCTTTTTCTTCATCTCATGTAAGAAAGTCTGTTAAAGAATTATTAATGATGCGATAATTGCTTTAAGATCTATGCTCTAATTAAAACAGTAAATTCTTTATTACAACTTTATTTTAATTAGATGTACAGAAAGACAATAATTTTTACAAGAAACTCTGTGTACAATAAAATTACCTCATTTGGAAATGCTTCCAAGAGCATAGAGGAAGGTTATGCTAAAGGATTCCTGAATTAAAACATGAGCAGCTGTGGTCCTAGTCAGAATTAAGAAGGCCCTCTTGAGTGTAATCAGATAAAGGTAAATCCTATTACACAAGAGAGACTATGTGAGCAATGCTGTGTTTGAAGTCATAGAGCATGGATTCAAATCACAGGTCTTCTTATCATATGTGTGACCTTGGATAAGTCATTTAAGTTTTCTAGTATACTCAATTTGCTCCTCCATAATAGTTGAAATAGTTGAACCCTAGATACCTGTCCATATCTAAATATATAGTGCTTTGAAAAGTAAGCATTCATCTGTGCTTCTGATTCTATACCCACTCCTTCATATTTTTTTCTCAACTTTTAAAATCCAAGGTACAAAAACAGCTTGGAAAGTTCAATTAAAAACCAAATGATGATGGTGATGATGATGATGATGATGGTGATGGTGGCAGTGCCATAAATAGAATATCCCTGTAAGCTCCTTCAAGGCAGAGACCATTTCCTTTTTTTGTTTGGAAATCCTCATTGCTCAGCACAGTACTGTACCTGGCATGTAGTGGGCACTTAATAAATGCATTTTGCATAATGATAACAATACCAACCATGTTGTTGTGGAAATGAGTCAATACGAACTTTTGTATAAAAGCTTTTGGGATTTCAGAACCTCCCTACTTTGTCTTTGTATTACCAGAATTTAACCAAGTGCTTGGCATATAGTGGGAGCATTAATAAATGTCTGCTAATTGATTGTCTTGTTTTTAAAAAATTGTTCCTTTTTTCTCTCTCCAATTTACATGAAATAGTCAAAATCCTGCCGGCAACACATAGTCATTGTGCAAACATAACCAAGACATGCAAACTTTATGAACCTTAGGTTTTATTTCCATCTGTAAAATGGGGGTAAGACCTGTACTACATACTTCAAAGGGCTATTATGAGGATCAATGAGATAATGTATGCAAAGTACTTTATAGACCTAAAAATTCTATATAAATGTCAGCTATTATTTTCATTAGCTGAAAATCAGATGTGAAATCTCAAAGCAATCATTTAAAAATAGAGCTCTATATCTTTTCTCTCATCCCTAATTTCAATCCTGATTTTATTTTGTGAGTAACTTCTCTGCTCATGAAAAAGAACATCCTCCCCCCATCATAATCTCTATAAGACTGCCATCATTACTCCATTGGTTCTTGTATAAACTATTAAAGGAACTGTGTACCCCTCAGCACAGGATAGTGGTTAGTATACAATTTGGAGTAAGGAAGATTTGAATTCAAGTCCCATCTCTAACATTTTCCAACACTGTTACCCAGGGCAAGTCACTCTGCTTGTCTGAGCTGCTATAGTTACCTCTTCTGTAAAGTTGAACTAGATGGCCCTTACGGTCCCTTACAGCTCTAAGCCTATGTTCCTATGAGCAAAAAACAATAAGTTACCTCTGCCTTCACTCAGAATCACAGAGCTTAGTCAGCTTCTCTGATATTATTTATTACAGATCCACACCACTGTGAGTTAAAATTTCTTAAGCAGATTTAGTTCAAGTTGGCCAATGTTTATTAAGCTTCTGCTATGTTCTGAACACACTGCTAGGCACTGAGGATACAAAGACCAAAATGAATCTGCCCTATGTAAAGTACCTTAATCAAGTCAAAGGTTAGCAATGGAGTGGAAATAACTCCTGTGGTCTCTTAGAAAGAAGACAACCTACAAGGAAATGAGGGAGAAGAGGAAGGAAAGTATTGAAATAAGGGGGCAAGGGTAGAGATCTTATTTTGGTGGTGTGAGGGGGTACCACTGACTAATGTTCCTGTGAAGGAAAAGACATTCTATAAAAGGAGATGGACACCTTGGATGGATAGATAGATGAATGTAATCTGTAGGGATTTAATGTTTAGAAAGAACACTTGTCCTCCATCAGGAGGCAGGAAATCAGAGTTTCTAAGGACTTGACACCCAGAAGACTGTGAAGACATGGACTTGGAAAGGATATTTCATGGCTCTTTCTCTCCTTCAGGAAATATTTATTTTGAAGACAGAAGTATAACTGTGAAAGTATAGTAGTGGGGCAACATCTACAAGGTAATAACATAGGAAAGGTTTAGAAGAGGGAACTCAAAATCAGTTTCTTAGATGTACATTTTCTCACATGAGATATTTATTAAGTACTTAGAGCATAATGTCAGACACATAGTAGGTGCTTAATAGATGCTTGTTCCCTTTTTCCCTTAATTCCATAAGGAATACAGACACTCAAATAGCATAAATAAGTAAAAGGGATGTAAATCAAAGAATAAAAACCTAGAACAGACAAAAATGAAGAGAAATAATGAAGAGAATAAGGGAAAGAAATCTTTTCTTTTTAGAAAAAAAGGCACAGAAAATGAAGTAATGAAATAAAAATCAATAAAACAAGTTGAAGGCAAGGAAATGGGGATTTTATGTGACTACTTAACTAGGGAGGAATAAAAAAGTAGATAGATAAGAGGCAGGAACAAAAAAGAATAATAGGATAAACAAAAGTTCAAAACTAGGGAACGGGGTGACAAACAGGAAGAGAGAATCAAGAGTAAAAGGAGAGATGATTGCCTTGAAGTCAAAATAACTGACTTGATTGAGTACTGTATTTATGGAGGAAGAAGGGGGGATCTTAATTTAGGGGAAAATGATATTGGAGACAATTAGAGGAAAATATAAACCTAACTAGCATTCTTTTAAATGTCAATGGATTTAACAATGCAATAAAATGAAAAACTGTCAGATTCGACAAGAGAATAAAATCCCATACCCTGTTGCTTAAAGAAACACAACTATAAACTTTGTTGCTGTATTATTTCACTCATATATGACTCTTCATGACCCCATTTGGGGTTTTCTCAGCAAAGATACTGGAGTAGTTTGCCATTTCCTTTTCCAAAAACCTAAAAACAAAGACATACAAAAAATGTTTTAAATTTCAGGATGGAACAAAACTTACTATAGGTCAGGTAAATAGAGAAAAGCAAGAGTTGTATTCATACTATCGGACGAAACAAAAACAAGCATTCACAATATTAAAAAAGATCAATAAGGAAACTACATTTTGTTGAAAGGAGCCATAGACAACAAAACAGTAACAGTGTTAAAGGTATGTGTGACAAATACCTTAGAATCTAAATTCATAAAATTAATTGAACTACAAGAAGACAGATACTAATGCAATAATGGCAGGATATTTTAAGGTCCCTCTCTAAGTTTTATATAACTCTAGCAGAAAGATAAAGAATATGGAAAATATAAAATTGGACAAATTGCTGAAGAAACTAGAGCTAAAAAATTATATCTTCTAAATAGGACTGTTAAAGAATAAACACACTTCTCAGTACCATGTTCAACTTTTACCAAAATTGGCCATGTATTCATGGACATAGATATTACAAGTAAAAGTAAAAAGGCAGAAATAATAAACACGTCTTTTATAGGCTATAATGCAATAAATATAGTAATCAATTCAAGAAGCATAAATATTATATGGACCTAAATTGGGACTTGACAATGAAATTCTATATGTGAGGGGGTCAGAGAATAAACTATGGAAATAATTAATAACAATGTGAAAGAATATTATCATGGATGAATGAAATAACAAAAATTTCTTGGATGAAGCTAAAGTACTCCTTAATGGAAAAATTATATTCCTGTAACTATACATTAACAAAATAGAAAATGAGAAGATTAATGAATTACATAAGTATTTTGAAAATTGTAAAATTACCAAATAAGCAAACCTAAAGGAAAGGGGGAAAAGGAAAAATTATTGGAGAAATAGATAAGCTGGAAGCAAAAAAAGCTACAGAAATAATAAATAAAGCTAAAAAGTTATTTGACAAGCCAAACAAAATTGACAAGCCTTAGCCCATCTGATTTTTAAAATAGGGCAAAAAATCAAATAGCAAACAAACAAGGTGAAATCACAGCAAAAATGGAATTATCCTTTCCATCAATGAACTTGCAATGTACTGTGGGGAAACTACATGTACCAAGATAAGTTAATATGAAATATGTGCAAAATAAATATCATTTCATCATGTGGGGGGAGAGTATAGAACTAACAGTTGGGGGAATCAGGGAAAGATTAATAAGAGGAGGTACTTTATATGACCCTTTAAGGTCAACTGAATTTCCCAAGGCAAGCAGAGAGTATTTTTGATATGTTAGATAGTTTGCATAAAGGCATTAAGACAGAATATGGAATGTTATATATAAAGAACATCAAGTAGGACAATTTGGTAGGAATTTAGAGTGTTTGTAGGGGGAACAGTGAGTAATCAGTTTGGAAAGAAAAGCTGCAGTCAGATTATGAAGGGCTTTTGATCCCAAACAGAGAAGTTTCCATTTCATCCTACAGGCAATAGGGAGACATGGAAGATTTCTGAGCAGGAGAGTGACATGGTTAAATCTATGCTTTAAGAATATAAACTTGGTAGTTATGTCAAATATATATTATTGAGTAAATAGGCCATATGCAAGGAAACCAATTGAGAAGCTATTACGGTCATTCAAGTGAAAGGTGACAAGTGCCTGAACTAAGTAGGCTGTTTATGTGAGTGGAAAGAAGAAGACATGTATGACAGATATTATGGACATAGAATTAACAAGCCTTGGCAACTCATTAAGTATGGGGGTAGGGTAAGAGGGGGAAGAATCAAGAATGATCTCTAGGTTTGAATTTTAGTGACTATAAGAATTATGATGCTTTTGACAGAAATGGGGGAGGAAGAGAAGTGGGTTTGGAGAAAAGGATGAGTTCTGTGTATGCACGTTGAATTTGAGATACCTACTGCACATCCAGATAGAGGGGGGCAGAAGCAGCTTGAGATTTTATAGACTTCCTCTTTCCTTTTTCCTCCCTATAAATTCATTTTATTTAATTCTAAGTAGCATTAACTTTCTCTCTGCTTTCATAACTGATGTGCTGTTGGCTTTCCTCAATATGGATCCTGAAAACTACATCCACATTTAAGGCCCTCTTTGGATCAACATTTATGCAAAACCTCAGCTCCTGAGCCTGCATTCAGTGGTTTTTTTTTGTTGGCTTTTGTTGGTTTGTTTGGTTTGTTTGTTTGTTTGTTTTTGCCTTTTACCAGGTTAAACCAAGAGGCATAAATTCAAAATGAATGCATTTAACTAAAAATAATAAGGCTAAAAGTGGGGAGGGGCATCTCCCCATACACACAAGAAAACACTCTCCCACAAATTCTTGTGACATTGGTGGGAGAGAGAACACATGTACCCTGCATAACGCATGGTCCTAAGTTTGCATCCCAGCTAGAATTTATCTTTGCTGCTGAAATTGTTACTTGCTACTTCCCTACAAAGTTGCTGTCATCTGCTGGGCTACTTTCTTTGCTGAGCTATTACTGCCATCTGATGGTTTCCTTCTGAACTGCAGCTGCTAGAAAACTATCTCACAAGGGAGTAATGAAAATGATTTTGTGAGTAGGTCAATAGGCTTTTGATTATTTCAGCTCTTCTGTGAAGCCAGTTTACAGCCATACCCAGTTAGCACAGCACGAGTCCTTTAAATCAAATCTTTCTTCGATGGACATCACTTTCCCTTTCAGCAGCAAATTCACCAAGTTTAATCGATAATTATGTTTGAGTGAGTAAATTCTTTTCAATTGCTATCATGTCCCTTTCAGCTTGTGTTAGGATTATGCAGATTACCCTGCAATCAACTAATAGGTGAAGCAGATTCACTTAGAAGGAACAGCTGATACGGGATGGACCTGGCAACTTTAGTATTCTTGAACTTTCATCCAGATATCTCTTCTCTTCCTACTGAGATAAAATACCTTTTATCTAATTCAACAAACACTGACTTTCTTCTCTCCTTCCCATGCCTTTGAATCCTCTCTGTCTTGGCTATCATTCATTACTGTAACTCTGACTGTAATCTTCATGTTTAAGTCTAGAAAGCATTTTGTAACTTGGTTTGTAAGAAGGCTATTACACTAAAAGGGTTGCATAACTTTGCACCTCATTAATTTTAATCTCCACACTCAAGGTTTTTTTTCTCAAAGCTTTGGGCAGTTGTTTTCTGGGAATCAGGAATGAGAAAGCTTTCATAATTTAAGATCAGCAGCTCTCATTCCTTCTTGGCCTAATAAGAATAAACAGTTAGACTGATGGAATGTGTTGCCAGCTTATAGACCATAGTCCTTATCCTTTCTTTCATGTGAGGAACTGAGAGCTTGTCCCATCACAAGCCAGTTAGCAAATGGATTGATCATTTCCAAGAACATGCTCTTTTCTCAAGATGCCTATCTCCATATTTGCTTTTAAGATGCATGATAGGTTGCACTGACCTATTGGAGCACTAAAGGAAGAGTGTCAGTCACTTTGGCTCTAAGTTGAGAAAAAGAAGATCATTTTAAAACTTTGTAATGGGAGGTGATTGAAGCCAATAAAAAGTGGATATAGGATGTAGCTGGTTATCTACACAGGACCATGTCATTCCCCTGACAAACTTCAGTAGTACCTATCATCTCTAAAATAAAATTCAAGGAGGTAAAGAAGTTAGGGGCAGCTTGCAAAATTCCCACACTGGATCAGGCTTGCTTTAGTCCAAATAAGTCTACCCAAGTGTCTCCAGATTTCCATATTTGTCATTTCTTAATGGACAATAGTATTTCAGCAATTCATATATCAATCAACATTTATTAAACATGTACCATGTGTCAAGTACTGTTCTAAACAGGGCTATTGAAAGAGGCAGAGGAAGAGTCTCTGTCTTTAAGGAGCTTGTAATCTAATAGAGGAGACAACATGAAAACAAATATCTACAAATCAAGCTGTGTACAGAATAAATAGGAAATAATTAACAGAGGGAAGGCACTAGAATTAAGAGAAGTTAGGAAGAGCTTCTTTATAAAAGATAGAATTTTAGTGGAGGCTTGAAGGAAGCCAGGGAAATCAGAAGGGGTTGAGGAGGAAGATCATTCCAGGTATAGGGGACAGCCAGAGAAAATACCCAGAGCTGGGAAATGAAGGGTCTTGTTTGTGGAATAGCCAGGAGGCCAGTGTCACTACATCCAAGAGTATGTAGCAGGGAGAAGGATATAAGAAGATGGAAAAGGCAGAAAGAGGCTAGGTTATGAATGGCTTTGAATGCCAAGGAGAAAATTTTATATTTTTTCCTGGATTGGGAAGGGGGAGTGTGTATGACATGGTAGAATCTGTGCTTTAGGGAAATAATTTTTGTAGCTGGAAAATGGATTGGAGTGGAGAGTGACTTGAGACAGGAACAACCACCAGCAAGCTATTGCAATAGTCCAGATGTGAGGCGATGAGGGTTTGTACTAAAATAGTGGCAGTCCCCACAGTTAGCCATTCACTAACGAATGGGCACATACCTTAGGTCATACTTACCACATAGGATAGAGGATGAGTCAAAGCTGACTTAGCAAAACTGAGAAGTAGATAAAGGCCTTCATTCCCAAATTGGCACCTCCCCCCGACTAGTATCTGATATCTCTCATGATATTACAATTTCTAGCCAGCTAGACACTCCACCAAGGTGTGGCCTCTCAGATAGTTCTTAATATTCTTAAGTAGGTGTCCCCAACTCTCCATCAAAATATACCTATCCTGGATTCTATTCACTCATACCATGCTTGGGTCTCAGCTAATTTCATAAATTAAAACCTGATCATGGATCATAAATAATAGAATTTAAAGCCGGAACAAACCTTGAAGATTATCTAATCCAGGCCCCTCACTTTGTTGATGAGAAAACTGAGGCTGAAAAAAAGAGAATTCTTTGCCCATAATTATTTAAGTCCTAAAAAAAACTATGATTTTAAGCCGTCTTCCAACTTCAAAATCAGTATTCTTCCAATAATACAATGAAATTAATCCCCTTCCTCTAAATATAATTTGGAGTTTAATAGAGAATTTCTGAAGGAAATGCCTTAACCTATAAGAGAAGAGAGATTTAGCGGGTAGAGATATTCTCTATTCACGTTATAGAAGCCACTGTCTTCTATGCCTTCTTATAGGAGGGCCTCAACATGGCTTCAAGTGTAATAGTGCCATGATTGTGAGTTTGGGAAGTTGGAGAAATGGAAGAACTGACTGAGGCTCAAAACTCATCTTTACATAGAAAATCTGTCATTTCTGCTTCCTCATCTCTGCCTCTAAGATTGATCCTCTCCCTTCATTGATCAAATGAAGCCCTACTTTCTTTAAGAGACCTTTCCTGATATCCCCAGTTGTTGGTTCCCCACATCCAAGAAAGGAAAGAAGTGATGATCTTGATTGGGAAGAGGAAAAGGATAATAAAGAAGAAGAGGAGGATGAGGAAGAGGAGGAGGAGAAGGAGGAGGAGAAGGAGAAGAGGAAGGGGAAGAGCAAAGGGAAGGAAAAGGAGAAGGAGAGGGAGAAGGAGAGGGAGGAGAAGAAGAAGGAGAAGAAGAAGGAGAAGAAGAAGAAGAAGAAGAAGAAGAAGAAGAAGAAGAAGAAGCAGAAGAAGAAGAAGAAGAAGAAGAAGAAGAAGAAGAAGAAGAAGAAGAAGAAGAAGAAGAAGAAGTTTTCTTGCCTTGGGGAAACAGGGATATCCGATAAATATTTGAATAATTGAAGTCTTCCATTATACTGTACCATGCCTGTCTGTCAGAGTTGTCAGCTCTGGTTCTCAAGTCTTGGATTGTCTCTAGTCTAGAGAAAGGCGAAAAGAGTCTGCAGACTTTCTTTTTCTCTGTAGCTTTGACCTTGGTAAAAACTTGCAGGAACTTGAGAGTGAGTGAGTTGGAATAGATGCCTGGCCCTGTTCTGACTTCTCTTGGCTTACTTCTAGAAGCCCCCCAGTCTTCTCCCATTGCTATCTTGCTCCTGAGAAGGTATGAGGAGCCTGGAGCCTCTCTCTTGATCTTGGCCCCAGCACACTGGTGGTGAGGATTCAGAGCAAGGCAGAGCCTGGAAGCTGGGCCTCTCTTGGCTCACCGCTCAGGAAAGGAAGCAGGTAAATGTAAAGAACACTGAATTTAAAATCAGATAACTTGGATTAAAATCTCATCTCTGCCATTTATTACGTGTATGACCTTAGATAAATCCCTTTGCTTCTCTGGGTCTCATTTTTTCACATGTAGAAATGGGAGGGTTGGGATTTTATGACCTCTAAGGTCCCTTCCAGCTTTTAATATTTTTTCTTCATATACATATATACACATACACAGAGAGAGAACGCATTGGGGACAAAAACAGAAGTAACACCCCATTCAATTCTAATTCACTTGTATGTATAGTTAGTTATGTTATATTTGAGAGACTAGTCTGAACATCTCACCATCACTACTCCCAACCCTTCCTACAATTTATACTGCATTGGTTTTCCTGAATGAATGCATTTGTGTCTAACTGATGCATTTTGCTGAATCATTACAAAGAGCTCAGATATACCCTGACAGCCACAGAAGGAAAAGTCTTCCCAGGGAGTTTCAATCTTATAGCTCTTAACCTATAAGATTGTCATAGACCCCTCTGTCAGTCTGGGGAGGCCTCTGAGCCCCTTCTCATAATATTATTTTTAAATACATAAAATAAAATATGTAGGACTACAAAGGAAGTCTTCTATATTGAAATGCAGCTATCAAAATTTTCAAATTGTCATATACCAAATTTCAAATATCACAAAAACAAGTTCCGAGGCACTAGTTTAAGAACTGTTGAGTCTCCAACCAAAAATAGCAATGAAGTTGTAGAACTTTTTTGTGATTTGACGATAAACAAGCTTCACCAAAACTATAAGTGGCATAGGGAGCCAGCCCTACCTCACCCCTTTCAAGACAGATGTCAGCAGCTCAAAGGAGCCTTGTAAATATCTCTGGATTTAATAGGTTATAAATGTCGGTAGTATGTTGTAAACATGCCCATTGTGTGAATGAAGTGCTAATAACTCCCAAACATTGGAAGTCCGTCTAGTCACCTCACAAAGAAAAATGGGCTAATAATGGAACATAGTTAAATTCAATCCACTCGTGGGCCTGGGAATGGCTAGCTCAGCACACTTGGGCAACAAGTAGTAGAAAGCAGCATTTCAATGTTAGTCCCAGAAGGACCTGATGTCTGCCAGCCTTTCCCTTACCATAGGGAGACTGTCTTTGGCTCCAGCTCAGAACAGTTACAGAAGTGATTCTCATAAATGAATCAGCAAAGCAAGAACCCCAAATAGCAATAATGGCAAAAATACAACTAGAAAACACTGTAGACTCTTTGGTAGCAATTTCAGTCATCTTTGTGGGTCAAGCCAGTCCAATCAAGGGTCCTTCCCTGCTGTGTAATTTAAATGAAGAGCCTTTATACTCTGAATGTGAATGGCCCAGGGCCAGGCACTCCTAACCAAGAGGATTTGAGGGTCTTATGTAGCAAGGCAAAATGGTGAAGTAGGCCCAGATTTAGCATACCTCCCTTCCAGGATCTTTCCCCTCCTACTCTTGATTTTGATATCTGACCCAAAGCCTCCAATGCTCTCATGCTGACTAGGAAATTGCCCGTATTCTTATTCCTGTCCCCCTGCCCATTTTCCTTTCAAAATCTGCTTAGAACTAGTGGTCAAATTGCAAAGTCTCTGATAAATCCATCACAAAGTCACAGAATTTGAGAGTTGGAAGGGACCTTGGCTTTGATCTAGTCCAACCCAGACTTGGAAAGGAATTGCCAATGTAGCATAAGCAACAAGTGGCCATCTAATCTGTTTGAAGACCCCCAAGGAGGGGGCATCCCACCCTCTTTTGAGGCAGTGAATTCTAGACTAGAAGAGCAGTGCATCCCACACTAGAAGAACTCTGTTACTTTGTGTTCTACCCTGGAAGAGCTCCAATACATAGGAAGGCTTTTCTTGATAGCAATATTAAATTTTCCTCTTTGTAACTTCAATCCCTTGCTCCTAATCCTGTCCATTGGAGCAAAAGTGAACAAATCTAATACCTCCTCCACATGTCAGCCATTGAAATGTTTGAAGAGAGTTATCTCATCTCCCTAGGGCTCCTCTTTTCCAAGCTAAACACCCCCAGTTCTTCTAAGAGAATCTCATGTAGCATGTACTCACGGCCTTTCACTATCTTCATTGCCATCCTATGTACTCTCTTGGCTCATCAATGTCCTTCTTAAATTGTAGTTCTCTAAACTGCAATACTTTGGATGAAAGCTGATAAAGACATAACACAATGGAATTATCACCTATCTGTTCCTGGAAGCTGTGTCCCTCTTAATGTAACCCTAGATTTCATTAGCTTTTTTGGTGTCCATGTCCCACTATGGATAAGATTATATTGACCTTGAAGTCTATTAAAGCTCCAACCCAGGTTTTTTTGAAAATAATTACTGTCTAATCATGTTTCACACATCTTGAACTTATGAAATTAGTTTTTATACCCATGTGCAAGACTTTACATTTTTTTCCCTTAATGAATTTGTCAGATTCAGCCCAATGCTCTAATCTCTGAAGATCCTTCAGGGTGCTAACTCATCACCTGGGATGTTACCTACACCTCCTAGCATTGCCATATATACTTACTGTTTAATACACATTATATTGCTGAAATGTCTATATATTCATTTTGTCTACCAGGGAATTTCACCCAGAGCATTTGTACATGGCCTGTCTCTTTCTTGATTGGGCAGAGCCTACCACTGAGAGTTAGCAATGGATTAGTTGGTGTTGCCATGGTAAGGATATTCTGTAAGGGTAATCTGAGTGGTGGGTGGGTGCCCCTACAACCTCCAGAAAAAAAAAAAACTCCAAAATCTAGCTCTACAACAGTCCTGTGAAGCCATTCAGCCAGAACTACATGACAATTACCTTGAATGTCAACTAGTCTGAAGCCGACTCTATCTCCAGAGACAGGTAGTTAGAGTCAGAGATGACTATGTAGCAAGTTTCCAGAAGAGACCCATCCAAGACAACTAGCCCAGATTTGAAAGTGCCAATCTTATAGTGATACAAGAATAGTATCCTACCTGTGTCACAAAACTTGCATAAGGTAGTACTGCAAAGCCTGCTGTTTTCCCTCCCCTATAGTACTGAGAACTTCTCAATACCCCATGAGAAGTCTACATGTCTTACTATAAGCTTCTGTGTATGTAACCTACTGCCTTACATACAAATACATCTTTGGGGATTTCTAACAAATGATTTTGACATTCAAAGGTAAACACACAACTGTTGATCTAAGAAACTAAAATAATAGTTAACAAACTGAAACCTCTTTCCAAGGGTGTTTGTATTTTCATAGGCTCATAGCATTGGAAAAAACTTTAGAGGTCATCTGATCCAGAACAATCCAACAACTATTTATTAAATGTCTCGTATATATAAAGCACTAAGGATACAAAGACAAGAATCAAAATCAGCCCCTGATCTCAAGAAGATTCTACTCTACTGGGCAGAAGACACACTATAACATAGAAACAGATAAGTGTATACCTGATCATTTGAGAAAGGGGAACAAGCATTATCAAATATGGGGAAAGGACCTCTGTTGGAAATGACATACAATTGAACCCTCCCCAAATATAAGAATCCTTTTCTGCAACAATTAGCCTATGCTTGAATATTTAGAATGTTGGGAAGCTTACTGCTTTCTTAAAGTAGCCCATTCCATTGTCAGACAACGCTATTAATTTTTTTTACTCATATTGAGTCAAAACCTATTTGCCCAGAACTTCGACTCATTCATCCACTTTCTGTCTTTTTAAGCAAAACAACACCTATCTCTGTTTCCACATGTCAACTCTTCATATGTCTAGAAACGGATCTCAGGATCCCCTTCTATATCTTTTTTTTCTCCTTAGGGTATGTTCTTGGTTTCCTCATTGGTTCCTTGAATAACATGGTTTCCAGAAGCTGGACCCTTCCCCATACTTGTTATGTTCCTTTGTATGATCTTTGTTTTGTCAATTCCCTCATGAAATCTCATACCTGGAAGGTATATACCTTGTGTGTGTGTGTGTGTGTGTGTATATGTGTGTGTGTGTATATAATATGTGTGTGTGTATATATGTACATATGTGTGTATGTATATGTATGCATGTATATGTACGTGTATATGTATATGTATGTGTGTATATTTGATTTCTGCCTATCTGCGTACACGTTATCACCTCAGGCTAGACAGTAAGATGACTGAGGACAGGGGCACTTATATCCCTGGGACATTGGCCTGTGCCTACCATGTAATAGATACTTAATAAATGCCTGTTGACCGATTGGCTGACTGACTGATCCTTGAGCTAATCTGACCAGGTCAGACAGTGCAAATACAAAGGGGCTGCTACTCTCTTGATTCGAGTCCTATAATTCAACTAGTGATGCTTAAGATTTCATTAACTTTTTTAAAAGCCGTGTCACATTATTGACTCATGTTGAACTTGTGGTCACCTAAACCCCCAAACTTTTTTCACATAAACTTTTGCCAGAACTACCCTCCCCCATTCAATGCTTCTTCAGGGGATTTTTAAAAAGGTAACACGCAGGATTTTTCTACTTTATGGTCTCATGTTGGCATGAGATTGAGTCATATTCTTTATTTTAAATTTATGGAATAAAACAAGCATTTCCATGACGTAGTACAATCAAAAAGTGAAGCTACAAATCCACTATGCATAACTTGCTATTTTTTCAAATATAAAACAAAATTATCATGTTAATTTCTTTTTTTCTTCCCTTTCCCCCACACTAGAAATGGCTACCATTAGACACAAATAAGTGTGTGTGTATGTGTGTATGTGTAGTGTGGTGTGTAAAATTATTCTATACATATTTCTATTTATCAGTTCTTTCTCTGGATACATAAAGCATCTTTCTACATATGTCCTTTATAATTGGGTATTTATAATAGGCAAAATAAATTTATTCACTCAGAGTCATTCTTAAAACAATATTGCTGCTACTGTATACAATGTTCTCTTGGTTCTACTCATTTCACTCTTCATTATTTCATGCAAGTCTTCCAACATTTTTCTAATATCATTGAACTCATCATCATTTCTTATAGCATAGTAAGATTCCATCACAATCATATACCCTACATTCTTAAAGGACGTGCCTACTGTCTAAGGTCAGATTACCCATACGACATTTCATTCTCTACCAGCCTTGTGAAGCAAAATAAGGAGGGATGCCAGTCAAATGTGGACTCTAGTTGGATGGGAGCAATTGCAGTGCAGAAATCTTATAAAAGAAGGAAAGGATTGAGCCAGAGTTAGAAGAGAAGAGTAAATGGGAGTAAGAAGAAAATGGCAAGATCCCATTGAGATCAGGAGGTAATGAGGAGAAGCAGTGTTCCTAAGACATGTGCAGGTTTCAGTGATCATTTAGTTGTTACTATGCTAAGAAGGCCTGCTCCCTAGGCAGTTGCTGTTCTGAGTACCAAGGAGGAAGAGGAAAAAACCTTTTCCCCAAAATGATTTTAAATATATTGTCAATGATCTATTTTGTTTTTTTAATTACCTAGATTTCTTCTTGTATCCTCCTAAGTCTCTTCCAGAGAGTCATCCCTTAAAACAAAGGATTATTTTTAAAGGAAAAGGAGAGGAAAAATCCCAGGAGTAATATATCCAAAAAAATCTTACATTATTTGAATGCTTCATACCCATGGAATCCCCCATCTGCAAAGGAGAGGAAGCACAGAGAGATGTCTTCACATATCTCTTGTTTGTGGTCAACCACTATATTCATCATTTCATAACATTTATTTTCAGTTGTTTAATGATGATTGTAATTTTCATTTCCATCGCTGTAATCTTTGTGCAATATGGTTCTCCTAGCTCTACTTCATTTTTTCATCAGTTCATGTAATTTATTTCATGCTTCTCTGAATTCATCATGCTCTTATTTCTTACAGCACAATCATACCCATTACATTCATGTAAAACGATCCTGTGCATAGCAGTTGACCCAGAAATATCCCCACTAAGCCTATATGCCACAGGGATCAAAGAGAGAGGAAAAGAATCCATATGAAGGAAGACTTATAGCAGCCCTTTTTGTAATAACAGGACACTGAAAACTAAGCGCATTCCCATCTATCAGGAAAATGACTGGTCAAATTATTGTAGATGAATATGACAGAACATTATATGCATACAATAGTTATTTTAATATGAAGGGAATGGGAGGGAGCTGGAGTCTAGGGATATGGGGTAAACAAAAAGAAAGAAAAACTAGGGCCACTGAAGTATCTTTAAATGCATAGAAAACAATAGAATGAGGGTCAGGAAGAATCAGAGAGAAGCAGATCAGCTTTAAAAGTTACGTGTTGAATTTAGTATATGTTTCAACAGAAAAGGAAGCTTTACACTAGAGAGATTTGCAAGTCCATCTACAGCCTTCTCTTTATTTTCTCCTATAAATATAGAAATATTCGTTTTATTTGGTGCTCATTAAGTTCAAGAGGAAGAAAACATTCTAAAGGAGATTGCTGGTTCCTTTTCATATATACATCAATTATTCCCCATGCATATGAAGATCATTTTCATAAAGCTTTTATATGGCAGGCAAAGGAGACATATGGGTTAGTAGTTCCTGATGGCATCTTATTTGTCTTTTTTAGTAGTACTGCCATGTGCGATCTTTTTTCCCAGTAGTCTGGTATTTTTGTCTCTTTCAGAAACCTTGAAGATTACTTCTTCAGTGCTATCAAAATGTTCCTTCCAGAACAGATTTCTTCTCTATGTGCTTCTTCTGTTCCAGTTGGTCTTTTGACCATCTTTTTTATTACTATTTTACCCTTTAGAGTGCAAAGGTCACACTTTCAACATCATAAATGATTAAAATGGCTCACAGAAATGTAAGAAGATCTGTTCCATTTTTGCCTTTTTGTTATCTTCCTTTTATTTAAAGTTTTGATTTAGAGTTAGGAAGACCTTGGTAGAAAGCCTACCTTACAGTTACTTTCAGTGTGATCCTGATCAGGTTCAGGGGGCAAGTCACTTAACCTCTCAACCTCAGTTTCGTCATCTATAAAACAGGAACAATCATACTTCTAGCACTTATTTCATAGGGACATTTTGAGCCTCAAAGGAAATTATGCAATTGTGTAATTTAATGCATTTATCAAACCTTTGAATACTACACAAATACTGGTTATGATAAAAATAAGAACAAGAACAAAGGAGGGGGAGAGAGGAGAAGGGGAAGGGAAAGAGAAGGGTCAAGAGGAAGGGAAAGGAGGAAAAGGAGGAGAAGGAGGAAGAGGACAAGGATGAACAAGACAAGGAGAAGGAGGAGGAGGAGGAGAAGGGGGAGGAGGAGGAGGAGAAGGAGGAGGAGGAGGTAGAGGAGGAGGAGGAGGAAGAGGAGGAGGAGGAGGAAGAGGAGGTAGAGGAGGAGGAGGAGGAGAAGAAGAAGAAGAAGAAGAAGAAGAAGAAGAAGAAGAAGAAGAAGAGAAGAAGAAGAAGAAGAAGAAAAAGAGAAGAATAAGAAGAATAGAAGAAGAAGAAGAAGAAGAAGAAGAAGAGAAAAAAGAAGAAGAAGAAGAAGAAAAAAGAAGAAGAAGAAGAAGAAAGAAGAAGAAGAAGAAGAAGAAAAGAAGAAGAAGAAGAAGAAGAAGAAGAGGAGGAGGAGAGGAAAGGAAGAGAAGAAGGAAGAGAAGAAGGAAGAAGAAGAGGAAGAAGAAGAAGAAGAAGAAGAAGAAGAAGAAGAAGAAGAAGAAGAAGAAGAAGAAGAATCACCTCCCCTCCTTTCCTCACCATTGGAGGAGATGTTCACAAATTTGTTCATAAATCTGTATGAATATCTGAGGAAATATCATCATGAGAGGACTTCTCTCATTGAGTGGAAAAAGATGTTGTTTTGAAAACATTGAACATTCCCTAATAGCCTAATAAGTAAGTGGTTTGGCTAAAATCACTGAAGAATTCATTACACTTTTTTGGAAAATGGCTGATTTCATAACTTTTTCTTTTGGAAGTCAATGTTTAATTTGCTAAGATGGTCATAAATAAGGCAATTCGTTACCGAAGTGAATAGTTCCTATAACTTATGAGTGTCCACGCAACCTGTTTAAAGAAACACCTCTATCTCTATTGGCATAGAAGGGGAGCAGAACTAAATGATTCCAGTAAAAGTCAAAGAAACTGATGTCCTGAGGTGGCGGAGAAACACTTTCTAATTAACAGGGGGCAGCCATACTGTCTATCAATTACATATCATTCTCTATACCTCAAAAGATAAAAGGTTGCTTATTTGCAGTAATAAGTAACGTCATGCCCCTTTTATCAAACTTCTTAGCTCTCTTGGAATCACAAAGACCCCCCCAAGAGTGAGAGTTGCTACCTTTCAAAACTCTGTTTACAGAAGCTAATTAATAGTGCAACCCAGTTAACACATGCAGATTGGACATTATTAATCTAATTTAAAAGGACTCTGACAGTCTCAGTTCCCCCACCTCCCACCCCCCAATGATTCCTACATATTTGAGTCAAAGGAAATTAAACTCATTAATCAATGGTGGTAGAAATGATCTAAGGTGCAGGACAGGAGGAACACAGAGGAGACTAACAGCCTTCATTGTGTTTAATTTTGTTCCCCAGCAAAGGATAATAAATACAAATTGCAACATCACAATAAAACATTTAATTATTAAAGAGTAGATGATGACACATGGTAATTAGCTTGCTATTATGCATCTTCATTTGCACAGTAATAGATGCAGCTTAGCAGCTTAGATAGTCACAGGCACACGACTTAACAATGAGTTTTGAAAGAGCTGTTATTCCTCTTGCTCAGAAAATATCTCCATTATGTGGGATATCACTTCTTATTGATGGCTGGGAGTAAACTAGGGGTAGGGTTAGTTCTGGTCTGCTTTGGGATAGAGGTAAAGACTTCCCTACAGGTTGGAGATACAGACTAATATGAAGTCAGAAGAACTGGGTTCAAGTCCCAGTCTCAGATGAACAGGGTACTAAACTGTGTGACCTGAGGAAGCACTCTTAGACCTTCAGTTTCTTCATCTATAAATTAGGGATAATGATATTCTCATTACTTCACAAGATTGTTGTGAGAATCAAAAAAGATTGTGCATGGTAAAGGTTATAGAAATATGGCTAGGGACTGGCCTGGTACTTGTCTGGTATAGGAAATGTCATTAACAGTACAGGTCACCACTTTCTTTTGACATTTATAGTCTTAGACAATCACCCAGGACAGTTGTTTCAAACTCCTATAGAAAATGAGCCACTAAACTGTACATAAGGATCTGTGGGCAGTATAATTATTTAGAAAACCACATATTAACATTTTCTATGTTCTGTTGTATTTTTATTTTGTTAAACATTTTTCCAATGACATTTTAATCTGGTTCTGGCCACACTGCTTGCTTGCCTAACTCTGTAAGTAAAGTAACTAAGCCAGTTAGAGTCAGGACATGAACCCAGATCTTTCTGACTTTGAAGCCAGCTTTTGACTACACTCTATTGTTGCTCACAGAGGTAGGACCTATTGTCTTAACTATATATGAGAAAAATAATACTGTAAAGTCCTATTATAAAGTGTCCTAAATCTCCTTTCAATTTTCACATCCCGTGACGATTCTGACAATGGGCTGTTTTAATTGCTGCTCTTTGTGACTGTAGATTACAAACTGATCTGGAAGGCTGAGGATAATGGGACTAAGAGAAAGTAAAGAAGTCTCATTGAAATGTCACATTTTTGTCTTAAATGCCTTTTGTTGATGTGGAGACAAAGCTAATTAAACCAAGTTTCAAAATCAGAAATGAGAAATTAATGAATCAAATGTATAGCTTTCTATTTATATCTGGTGATGCAGTGAATCGAGAGCTAGGCCTGGAGTCAGCAAGATCTGACTTACTAGCTGTGTGACTCTGAGCGAGTCATTTAACTCTGATTCCCTCAGTTTCCTCAGCTGTAAAATGAACTGGAGAAGGAAATGACAAACCCACTATAGTATCTTTGCCAAGAAAACCCCAAATGGGGCCACTAAGAGTTGGACATGAATGAAAATGACTCGACAACCAACAACAATTTATGTCTATCAGAACATAGAAAACTGACATTAAGTCCAGGAACAGCAATGTTCAAGTAGTACCCCTGATGCACATTAGCCATGAGTCCTACCCTCGTGGTGCCCCCTACACAACTCTTGAAGCCTTGAAATAACAGATGATTTGACAATATACATCAGGAGAGCATTTACACACTCAGAGTTTTTATATTGAAAAAAATAAAAAGTATGAATACCCATTCTCTCCCCTTCTATAAAACAGTTGTATATGTGATATGTGTATATATGTAACATATATACATATATATTAAAGATGTTTAAAAGGGATTGGAAGGGGCAGCTAGGTGGTACAGTGAGTAGAGCACCGGCCCTGGAGTCAGGAGGACCTGAGTTCAAATCCAGCCTCAGACACTTGACACATGTACTAGCTGTGTGACCTTGGGCAAGTTACTTAACCCCAATTGCCCTGCCAAAAAAATAAAAAGGATTGGAAAAATATTGGGACTTATTAAAGAAATCTTTCATAAGTTAACTTTACTAAATACTACCCACAACATTTAGGGTAGGACCCCAGTAACTGTTCTGGGGCATAGCATTCACCCAGCTGAGTTGGGAGAGAGCATCATCTCCAGAGGGTTGAATTCATCACCACCAGGCAATGAACTTTCTTTCCAGTCACAGCAGTTCCCAAAGGCTATCTACTAAGTGGACATGAAAGGTTAGATGATCTGTAGTGGCAGAGTGAGTACCATACCACTTGCATGAGTTCTGTTTTGATCCCAAAGTACCTAGAGAGCAAGTGTAGTACAGTAGAAAGACTGTTGGAGTCCCAAAACCTGAGTTCAGATCCCTGCTCTGATACTTTCCACCTGCATAATCTTTGGCAAGCTAATCAGCCTCTCTGGGCATCAGCTGCTTCATCTGTAATAACCGTAATAAGACTAGAAGGCCTCATTTTACAAATGATGAAATCTGAAGAGAGAAGGCAAGTGGCTTGCCTAGAGTCACACAACTAGGAAATGCCTGAGCCAAGACTTGAAGCATCTTCCTGACCCAAAAGTTCATTGCTTCACAATACCTATTGTCTTGGTCCAGGTGGCATTTGAGGTACCTGTCAGCTCTGAATCAATGATACTAGTTATTAGACATTTGGCTGCTATCATTCCCATTTCTTCCAATTTTTAACTTATTTTGCATAAGTTTCATATTTACTAATCTGTGTACATGTTCATGGGGCAACTAGGTGGCACAGTGGATAGAGTGCTGGGCCTGGACTCAGGAAGACTCATTTTCCTGAGTTCAAATATGGCATCAAACACTTACTAACTGGGAGACCCTGGGCAAGTCACTTAACCCTCTTTGCCTGAGTTTCCTCATCTGTAAAATGAGCTGGAGAGAAGGAAGTGGCAAATCACTGCAGTATCTTGGCCAAGAAAACTCCAAATGAGATCACAAAGAGATGCACGTGACTGACATGACTGAACAGCAATAACATGTATGTGTTCATTGGATCCTGAAAACAGATTTAAAGCCACAAAGGACCCTAGTCTAACACTCTCTGTTTACAGAAGGAAGATGAAGGCCAGCCAGCTTAAATGTCTTGCTCAAGGCCACACAGCTCAGTGAGGTTTTGAATCAAAGGTGCAATGTGAACTCAGGTTGTTTTTTTTTTTTCTGCCAATAGAATGTAATCTCCTTAAGGACAGGGATTATTTTCCTTTTCTTGCCTTTATAGCCTTTGCAGCCTAGCATGGGGTCAGTACAGAGTAACTGATTAATAAATGCTTTGGTTGAATTGAATTGGACTGAATTCACAGTGATTAAATTACAAATGACTCTGAAGGTAGGCTTCTCTCAGTCCATTAAAGAGCGAATTCCCTTCTGAAGTTGAAACTGCACTTTGGAAGTAGAACTCCTTATTAATCTTTGTTGAGACCTCTTGCCTGCCTTGTACTTGATGTCAAACTTGACTGTGGCCCAAAGCCAAAGCTTACCTGTCTTCTCAAGTTAATTAATGCAAAGGAGACTGACAGCTGGGTGGGAGGAGAAGCATGACTTCCCATCCCCAAGCTAGAGCCAGAGGCTTTCACTTAAGTTAAAGTTCTTAACAGAAGAAATGGAGGGAGCGGGGTTAGAAGTGTCGGTCCTGGGGAACATGGGATTTGGAGGCAGCTGGCTGGGTTAAAATGTTATCTAAGGTTTACAATACCTCCAAGCAGAAGTTGTCTTGTACCTCTGAAAATGTCACTAAGCGATTATTAGGAGAATGTTGAGATGGCAATGGTTAATCAATATTCAAAACATCCCTTTCGTGCAATTTCTCTGCTGACTTTTCTCATGTTAAAAAATAAATAAGAGATTCCTTGACCTGTGGAGTGACATACATGTCGCCCTTTCTCCAAAGACTCGTTAATCGCGAATTAAAATCTCAGCAGCTCCAGCCATCCTCATTAATAGCAAGGTTAGAAGCAGAATCATTAAGTGACCAAACCAAACCATGGTAGCCTAGGCCAGACACCATAGGGACATACATGATGCTTTTTGATATTCATAATTTGAAATAATATGTTCCTAGGAGAAAGAATAGCATCTGAAAGGATCAAAAGTATAGAGCTGCTCCAATCCAGCCCACTCCCCATTTTACAGATGAAGAAACTGAGGCAGAGATGGTTAAGTGACTTGCCCAGGGTCACACAGGAAGAACATGGCAGATCTGAGATACGAACACAGGTCCTGTGATTATTATACAGCACTCTTTTTACTACTACACCTGTGGATCAGGATGGCGTCTACAACACAACCTTTCTTGATGAAGCTGGGAGGTGAGGATGCAGCCTCAAAGTCACCGAATATTTTAAATAAACAATTTGAATTAATCCAGTTACTTTGGTTCAGACCATGTGTGTGTCTGTGCGCAGCGCCGCATGTGTGTGTGTGTGTGTGTGTGTGTGTGTGTGTGTGTGTGTGTAGATTCAGCTGAAAGGTGGCAAGATGGCAAGGTGGCAGATGACTGAATTTCTTGAAGCATCATGGGGCTGTCTGGGGTAGACAGTGTCAATAGTTGAATGTTGCTTCATTCATGATCATACCACAAAGACAAGATAAACGATATTATTACAGAGAGCTCCCTTTGATTAATCCAATTTTATGTTGTAACATGGAATCAAAGGATCACAGATTTGGAGCTGAAGGGGGGACCCTAGTGGCCACTGAGTCCAACCCCTTATCCTACACATGAGGAAAATGAAGTCCAGCAAAGTTAAGTGACTCAGTCAGAACTGAAGTCTTCAGTAGGACCACAGATTTTCAAAGCTCGAAGCAACCTTGGAAGGTCACTTGGTCCAAACCCCTAAGTTCGGAAAAGACAAAGTAATTTGTTTAAGGTCACCCAGATGGAGGAAGGGAAGAGGAGGGAACAAATATTTATTAAGTACCTACTATGCGCCAGGAACTGTGTTAAGCACTTTACAAATATTATCTTATTTGATCCCTCAACACCCCTGGGAGGTATATGCTATTATTATACTCATTTTACGGTTGAGAGAAGTCCTAGAAATTAGAGGTTAAGTGACTTGCCCAGGATCACCCATTTATTGTATGTGGTCAGATTTCAATTCAGGTCTTTCTGACTTCCAGTGGATAGAGCCCAGTGCTCTATCCACTGTGCCACCTAGCTTCCTAAGTGGCAGACACAGGATTTGAACTCAGGTCCTCTGACTTCAAAACTAGGAGCTTCCCATTGCACCCCCACGTGTTACTATCAGCAGTGTTTTTCACATTTTTTGCCTATTCATTTTCTGGAAATTTTTTATATTAACAAAATATTAGAAATTTTAGAATCTGGATCAAATGAAATCTCTACAAAGTGTCTCAATGAAACATGGATATCTAGAGATTTGCCTTTGGAGTTCTGACATTACCATCAGTAGCAATTTGATATCATTTGGGAAGCATGAAATGGGCCTCTTTTTTAAAAAAATAGAGGGAATAAGTAACTTCATTACCCTAGAAGCTGAAAAATTGTGAAGCTACACATCAAATCCAGTGTCAGGTCCAATAAACAGCTTCAAAAAATGAGAAACTGAAATTCAGAGGCAGAACTATGTGGATACATTATCTTCTAAGACTTAATGCAACATGAAGCCTTCCCTAATTCTCAGCCCTCTCCCCTGGTGTCATCTTCTTCCTCCAATTCCCCGCTAGATTCTTTAAAAAGATATCTCTCTCAGGCACCCATGAAATATTAGAGGTGTATGACCTCAGAGGCCATCCATCTAATCCAATCTTTACCTGGAGAGAACCCTGACCAATGCACATCCAACTTGAACACCTGCAGGTATGGGAAACTCACTACCTCCTGAACCAGCCAACTTTATTTTTTGATAGTTTGAATCATTAAGAATGTTTTTTACTACATAGAGTTGAAATCTGATTTTCTACAACTTCTACCCATTGCTTTTCATCCTGCCCAGTGGCAGTAATTCCTCTTCCAGAGAATGTTCTTAAAATATTTGAAGGCATCCATCATGTCTTCATTAAATAGATAGAAAGATGTACATATACATACACATATATGTATGTATTTATGTGTATGTTTGCCAGCTAAACATCAGCAATTACTCCCCCCAATTCTTGTACCAACCAATTTCCAGTACCTCTTGGTCACCTTCTTTGAAGTGCATTCCAGTCTCTCAATGTCTTCCCTAAAATGCAGCACCCAGAAGTGAACAGAGTAGTTTGACCAGGGCAGAGTAGTGAGGGACTAATTATCTCCCTCTTTTAGATATCACTACACCAGTAAAAATGGAGACTGAGCTCTCAGCTGTTTTTGACCTCAATATTACAAATTTAGTTCACATAAAGCTTGCAATCCACTAAGACCCCAGGTCTTTTACATATGAACTGTTAGTCAAATGAGACAACATATATAAAGCACTTTGAAGTCCTTAAAGTGCTATAGAAATAAATGCTCTTGGTGGTGGTGGTGTTTTCTTGCCATAACTGAATTAGTACAGTTGGTTTATTTTTTAAACCAAGTGTAGAACTTTACATGTATTCCTATTAAATGTCAATTTGTTAAATTTGGCCTATTATTCTAGCCTCTTGAGATCGTTTTGAATCATGGTTCTTTCTGCACCCAGTCAGTGCTTAATAAAATTCCCAGAATGAATGAATGAATGAATGGGCAGATGATTCATCTTCATACCCTTTAAAAGGCCCAGTCTAGTGCCTTGCACAGCAATAAATATTGGATGAATGAGCAAGCCAGCAATCCACAAGGCCTTAGCCTGCAGGACACTGGCCCAGTATGTTGGTTCAAAGTCAGGGCCCTCACACAAAATTTGCAGAAAGGATCCTCCTCCTTCACTCTCATAACCTTTCCCTAGGACTAGGACACTGTAACTTGGAGCTATAAGCCCTCCGCAGATTTGGCACCAGACTGAGGTATCTCTGCCTCCTTGTGATTCTGTCCTTATTATAACTTCATTGTCACAAATGAGGCAACCAGGATTAAGTGACTTGCCCAAGGTCACACAGCTAGTAATTATCGGAGGCTGGATTTGAACTCAGGTCTTCCTGACTCTAGGCCTAGCACCCAATCCACCGAACCACCTAGTTGCCCATCAGCATGTATGTGTGTGTGAAAATAAATAAATATATACACACACATGCTTATATACATACACATCTATACTAACATATGTGCACATATATGTATACATGTACATTTGTGTGCGCTTGTATGTATTACTCATGTATACATGTATACACATAACACATGCATGTGTGCACATATATTCATATACACATATGCAGGGATGTACTACAGTTGGCTTTAACTGGATCTCAGAAATTGATTGTTAAATTATCAGCATGAGCATTTATACCTCAAAAGTTGACAATGCTACAAATCAAGACTTGATTTATTATTTTGTTGATTGTTTAGACTTAAGAGAATGAGGGAGAAAAATGTCAATAATGCAGATTAACCTTAAAGTTATGTCATACAGGAATTTTTTCAGAGAACCAATTGTTAAATGTGTTTCTGCACAGCCCTCCCCACTACAGCTATGGAAAACGAGTAGGGAAAAGAATTACAAAAGAGATGTAGAGTGGACTGGATTGCCTTCAGGAAACCATTAAGGCCCATCTAATGATCATAGGCTTCTCCTAGAAACCAAAGACTACTGTTTCTAACGTCAGCATTCTGCTAGGGCATGGCCACATGACCCAGATCACCACATTTTCCAGGACAGAGAATGAATGCCCCACAAAGGTCAATGGGAAGGATGGTCGCAGATTTGAGTGGGCCACATCATATAATCAAAGAGCAACTCCAAAGAACAAAAGTAAAAGATTTCATCGGCATGGGCAAGAGTGAGAAAGGACTGATAGTCACCTATGGGTTAAGATCTAGCTCTGTCATTGATAGGAACACCCCAATCAATGAGATCACAGATCCATCTGAACACCCAAGTGTATTCCAAGAGCCTATAACAGTGCCAGCATACAGTAATTGGTTAACAAATGCTTACCAGATGGAGTTTAGTTGAACCCCCTAGTCCAGGGAGCTAGAAGATCTGATATATGTGGGGAGATAGTGCATTTTCTATCTATGGCTTCTCTTTACTGATACACTTCAGTGCCCTGAGATGGTCCATCTTTTCAAGTGAGTTATAGCAATATTAAATGCCATATATCACACAGATGCAGAAAGAAATAGCCATCAGAATGCCATTTTGCCCAGCCCTTTTATATCTGGGTATGATGGATATAGCTAGCAGTGCTTCTACGTTTAAGAAACATCTTTTGGGCTGTCAGTCACTTGTCTGAGGAGCTAACTTCTGCAGCAGAAAGGTTTTTTTAAATTAAAATGTTCACTAGCTGTGGCTCTTGAATACAGTCAATTTAAAGTTCACACCATTTTCCCAAAGAAGAAAGACACTGAAGGAGCAGCCAAGCCATTCTCTCATGAATATGCCATCCTGCCGAGAAGGAAATTAGATACTGCTTATCCAACAGTGGTGGGCCAGCTCTGATTAACCTAATAAATGGGGAACTTTTTCCTTCAGAACAAAATGTTTTAGCAGGCTATGAGTTAATGCGCAAGAAGGATGAAGGCAGTGACAATTACTACTCTTTCCGTGGTTTATTAGGTGCAAATAACTCCTTTGGTCACCGGTGACTTTGGTGTTGAAGGAGAAAAGGATTGAGAGGGAAAAATCTGGTTTTCGAATTTATCCTTTAAATTTTTTGATGAAGACAAAGCAGACAAATTTGAACACTTTATACAATGACTTACTAGAGAGGCATTATAAGATAGAGGATAGAGAGCCAGCCTCAGGGTAAGGAAGATCTAGGTTTAAATCTCACCTCTGATATATTTGGAGCCATGACCTTGGGCAAGTCATTTAACCTTTTGATGCCTCAAGCAATTCTCTAAGACTTTAATTTGGAGAGCAGATGCCATGCTGCACTGGTAAAGAGAATTTCCTCTCTGAGGGTTCTCTAAATGAATGAAATCACTGTTGATTTTTTAAAATTAAGAATAATAATGCCCCCTGCCAATAAAAGCTAATCTCCTTCAAAGTAGGTCTTACTGTTGTTTTGGTCTTTGAATCCTCAGCACCTAGGACAGCACCTGACAAACCGCCTACAACAAATTGAGAGATTTAAGAACAATGACCAATGAAATAACAACCCTAAATCCAAAAGACTGATGATGAAATGGTATGTCCACCTCCTAAGAGAGGTGATGGATTCAACGTGCAGAATGTAACACATATTTCTGGACATGACCAATGCAGGTTTTTGTCTTGTTTGACTATGTACATTTATTAGAAGGGATTTTTTTTTCTTTTTGGGAAGGAGGGAGGGAGGATATAATATAAAATATAAATATAACTGCTTATTTATAGATGAAATATATAGATAATATAAAATATACTATAAATATGTAGATAATATAGATAAAATATAAATGCTTATTAATTTATAAATTATTAATTTTAAAATAAAAATTGAAAAATTGAAATTTAGTTGATATCAATGAAATTAACTTCCCTTCTCTAAGCATTTTCTATACAACAACCTTGTAAAATATCAATAGAAAGGATGATGTTTTCCCATTTCACAGGTGTAGAACCTGAGGCTCAAATGTACTGTGACTTTGTGTCAGTGTGGGAGTCAGGGTTCTGGCCCAGTCCTGTGGCCTGTTGAGTTCAGCACCCTCTGCATTCATTCTGCTGCCCTTTCAGGCAAGGCAGCAGCATCAAGCCAGGAAGAATGCTGCTACATTTCATGACAGCATAACTCATGATCAGTACTTGGGACACAAGTAAAGTTGAAAATTGGGGAATAACATTAAGCATTTTGTTCCATTTCTGAATGGAAAAATTAGGCTGCTATTTGACCATCATGAAAGGCTAAAAAATGAGCTTTGTCTGTTTTAGAATGTTCCAGCAATAGGATTTGACAAATCCTGGCTAAAGATCCCAATGATGTCATAGCTACACCTGGATTCTAGGTGACTCTGAGCAAAAAGATCCAGCCGGTCTAGTGAAACAAATGCAATTCTTATTTGTTTTTTTTTAATATAGGGAAAATGTAGTTTCAAATTTCAAGTAACCAAAACAATAATTTCATGAGTTATCGTTTAAATAGACTTTTGATAGAGATGAAGTCCTTATTCCAGGTCTACGTGGCTAGAAAGACTCAGGGGTGAAATTCAAACTCAGATCTTCCTGACTCCAAGTCCACTGCTCTCTCAACTACATCAGTCTACCTCTTTGTTATCAAGGCATTCTTAACAAATTCAGATTAATTGAACTTTGCAAAGGATCATTGGGTCACAGATCTAGAATTGGAAGACACCTCAGCATCCATCTAGATCCTTCGGGTAGATAGTTAGGTGGCTCAGTATAAAGAGCATTAAACCGGGAAACATGAGTATGATCTCATCTCAGATACTGGCTATGTGGCCTTAAGCAAGTCACTTAGCCTTAGGTTTATCAGCCTCAGTTTCTTCACCTGTAATAGGGATAATAAGAGTACCCATCTGAGGATCAAATGAGGTAACACATATAAAATTATTTTAAAGTGCTCTGTAAGTGCTAGCTATTATAATTGTTAATATTCTATATTCACATCTCTTAACAAGGAAACACTTATAATGCAATGTCATGGAAATATCAGGGGGTTTTCAGTCAGAGGACCTGATTCTGAATCCCTGATCTACTATTTTCTACTTTTGTGACTTTTGGCATAGCACGGCCCCTCGGGATCTCCATTTTCACAATGTAAAGTGAAGTGGTTAGAATAAATGTCCCTACTAAATCTACATCTATTATTATATAATAAACCTAAGTTTCCAGGACACATTGTCCCTTGCTCTTTTTTTATTTTAAAAAAATAATTTTTGATTTCTGTTACTTAAATTGCTGTAGTATTCGATCCAATAAACATTGTCCAATCCAATACACATTTTTAACATCCTATGATGTGCCAGGCACTTTAATAAACACTGAGGATTCAATTAATAATAATAAAAAGGCTGCTCTTGCCCTCAGCAAGCTTACAATCTTAAGAGGGAGACAACAACAAAAGGAGGAAGGAAAGGAAGAAACAGGATACCAAGGATTACTCAGTATTAGGGCATTTTATTCCATCGAATTGAAACCAGACAGGGAAGCAGATGAAAGTCGAGAGATCTGAGAGCCCACTATATAGAAGGGTATTGGGAGGAGTGTGGTACTCTGTCTTCCAGTCATCCAAACAGAGCAGAGAGAAGCCTGAGGGAGGTAGAGTCAAGCAAGGCTTGGGTTAACAGTGTGGTGGCAAGTTTAAAAGTGGTGGGTTTATCCTAAGAGAAGAATCTTATTTCATGGAGTTGAAACCAGGCAGGGCAGATTTTATATTCTTAGGCTCAAAAATCACTGCAGACAGTGACTGCATCCATGAAATTAAAAATTAAACGATGCCTCCTCCTTAGAGAGACAGCTATGGAGAAGCTGGGCAGCATACTAAAAAGCAGAGACATCACCTTGCCAGCGAAGGTCCATATATTCAAAGCTATGTTGTTGTTGTGGTTGTGGTTGCTTTTCCAGTAGCAATATATGGCTGTGAGAGTTGGACTGTAAGGAAAGCTGAGAGCTGTATAATCAATACTTTTGAATTGTGGTGCTAAAGAAGACTTTTGAGAGTCCTTTGGATGGCAAGGAGATCAAAATAGTCAATATTTAAGGAAACTAATTCAGTCCATCCACTGGAAAGTTAAATACTGAGCCTGAAGCTTAAATACTCTGGTCACATAATGCAAAGATGGAACTCAATGGAAAAGACCTTGATGTTTGGAAAGGTTAAAGGCAAAATGAAAAGGGAATGGTAGAGGATTAGATGGATAGATAATGTCATGGAAAAAAATGAACATGAACTTGTGAAGACTGAGTGATGGGAGGAGAGAAGGGCCTGGCATGCTATGGTCTATTAGATCATGAAGAGGCAGATATGACTGAATGACTGAACAACAAAAACAACAAAGCAGAATATGGAAGTGGAATGCATATGTCATATATCCCCCCTCCTCCTCCCTGAGAGCATCCCATATGACAGATAGTGGGGGGAGGGGTAGAAACAAAAAATCAGCATCACTGATGGATATTTGGAGAAAGTCCAAAAATGCATGTACATTTCTACCAAGGGATAAGACGAGGATGTTTTCTCATATCTCTACATTTGGGTCCCACTTGATATTTATAATTTTGTTACATTTACTTGTATTTTTGGAGTGTCATTGTTCTATCCATTCACATTGTTTTAGTTACTATAATATACTGTTTTGCTTACTTCACTCTGCATCAGTTCATATAGATCTTTTCATGTTTCTCTGTATTCATCACATGCATCATCTCTTACAGCACAGTACTATTCTATTACCTTCATGTACCACAATTTGTTTAGCCATTCCCCAATTGATGGGCATCGCCTTTGTTTCCAATTCTTAGCTATCACAAAAAGTACTGCTATAAATATTCTGTGTGAGATTCTCTCAATCATTTTTAAAATGATCAGGGGAGAATGAAAGAAGGCTTATAGAACAGTCAGCGGAATGCTAGAAATCTAGCATTTTCCATTAACTCTCTTCCTATAAAAAAGAACCAGATTCTGATCACCATAACACTGGTCCAAAGAGGGGGAGGGGAGAAATGTTTTGTCTCTATTAAACAGTGAACATCAATCTCTCCAAGGCTTTATTCACTTATATAATCAGTGAATCACTAAGTGTTCATTGAACACTTACATTAAGGAATAAGAGAGAATCCTAAACTGAGGTTCTAGTTTGGGGTCTTCTGCATGACTTTGGGTAGGTCCCTGTAACAACAAGGCTACTTGCAGCCACTGTGACATAAGAGGGCTACTAGCACAGGTTCTTTAATCTGCTTTTCTAAGAAAAGCAACTTAAAGGGGTTTGCAATCTCACTTTAATCAAATACATATATTTCATTCACTTAGTTTAGGGGGAAAAGTCAGCATCCTGAACTTCAGAGCAAATACAAACAGAGAAAATATAAATAACACAAATCAACAGATAGGCTTCTAGCTGTCTGACCAAAGCAATACATACGTAGTTACCAGAGAGAGAAACACCAACATCTGGGTTTTCAAAGTCAGGAGACTACTTAATGGCTACCCAGAGTCTCTACACCCACACACTTCCAATGAATGAACCCCAAACAAATTGCTAACCTCAGAGTATATATACACTTCTTCAGGGTCAGAGGACTTCACACTTCTCATGACCTAATTAGAAAAAGGGTGTGAGCTTTCCTACAAACAAAAGCAAGACTCAATCAAAGGCACTTGATTGCCTTAATGCTGAGAAGCACTCCAAAACAAAAAACAACAAAAAGTCCCACTTTGCTTACCATTACAGTCACTTAAACTCTCTGGGTCTCAGCTTCTTCTTATGTAAAATGAAGCAATTGGATAAGGATGATGTCTTTGATTCTTTCCACATCTAAAATTACTTAATTTCAGACAAACTTTGAGGGTACATTGGTCCTACCGTAATTTCATTGGTATGAGGACTCCCTCCAAAACAAATTTATTTATAGCCTTAAAGAAATGAGAAGAGTGAGTCATTGAGAGGTTAAGTGATTTCCTAGCCACCCAGCCAGTATGTATCAATGGCAAGACTGGAACTTGGGCTTTACTGACTCTAAAGTCAGCTCTCTAATAACACTTTCCTCCAAGGTTGTTATGAGGATCAAGTGAAATAATATTCACAAAATGCTTGGTGCAGTGCCTTGCACATAGCAGGCATACTAACTGTTCTCATGGCACCCATTGGGAATGAACTCTAAATCTGTGCTCCATTACCTATCTTGAGTGTGAATGTGCCATTTAGACAGCTTTCTGCATCTGTTTAGAAATTCTGGTAGAGAATCCTTGTTCACCTTCCAACTAGGTAACTCAACTGGGAAGATGGGGAAGGGTTGTTAAACAGTCTGACAATTCAAATGAAAATATGATACGTTGAAGAGAGAGCTGGAGCTGGGGTTAAGTCCAAATCCTTCTTCTGATACATGTTGGCTTTGTAACTATGGGTAAGTCAATTGACCCCTCTGAACCTTAATACCCTCATCTGTAACACAGGCACAATAACAGCATCTGCTCTGAACAATCAGCAAACATTTATTAAGCACTGACTGTGTGCCAAACACTGTGCTCAGTGCTGGGGATACAAAGAAAAAAACATGAAACGGCCCCTGTTCTCAAGGAACTTATATTCCACCTCATAAGGTCATAACAAGCAAAGGAAACCATAAAAGTGCCCCAAAATACCAGTTCTTTATTACTAACAGTCATGTTTTGTGTTCTAAACTTATTCCTAATTGAAAACCACTCTATTATTGTTGCTATTTTATTACAGTTACTTGTTCATGCAGTCTTCACTCTATCCAAACTCTTCCTTGTATTTGACATTTAATCACTCAACTCTCTGCCTTCACACAGACTGTCTCTCATTCTTAGAATGTTCTCCCTTCTTGCTTCACCTATTAGAAATCCTAACTCTCTTTAAGGCTCAGATCAAATGTCATCTCTTAAATTATTCCTCTCCTAATATTCTCCGCTCCAATTATCAATAATCTCTTCCCCAAAATTACTCTGCACATATTTTTTATTATATTCTCATTTTTAGAGAAGGAAGCAACATTTGTTCAGTCTTTTCAGTCACATCCAACTCTTCATGACCCAATTTGAAGTTTTCTTGGCAAAGATGCTAGAGTGGTTTGCCATTTCTTTATCCAGCTCATTTTATAGGACAGGAAACTGAGGCAATGAGGATTATGACTTGCCCGGGGTCATAAACAGCTTATAAGTGCCTGAGGGCAGATTTGAACTCACATATTCCTGACTCCAGGCCCAGCACTCTATCTACTGTGCCATCTGGTAGCCCCTAATCTAATCAACTCCCTTATTTTAATGATGAAGAAACTAAGGTTCAGAGAGAATAAGTGACTTGCCCAGCGTTGCATAAGTAGGAGGTATCAAGGGCAGGATTCTACATAGTCTTCTTGATTCTGCCCTTTTTAATATATTAGGAAACACAGTATTTCCCTTCAGTAGGAGGTAAGCTCCTCAAAGGTAGGGAACATCCCTTTTTTTGTATTTCTAGTCTTTAGCACAGTGCCTAGCACATAGTAGGTGCTTAATAAATGCTTATTGACTGACTAATAAATGCTCATTGAACTGAGTTGGGTTTGGTTCTTATCTGAGATATGTAGTTACTTGTATAACAACTCTAAGTTCAGGTTCTTTTGAGAGGGTGCCAAACTACAAGGTGATACTTTCAATAGTAATAACTTTGGAACTTTGGGGAAATAAAGAGCCCTCAGCAGAAGATAGTTGTTTTGATTGTGCATGGGGTACTGCATGCTATTTATAAACCTTGTGAATTTATTTCAGTCTCCTGTGAATCTTATTCATCTTCTTTATTTGCTGTGGGATGGAGTAAAGACTGTCCTATATCGGAGTATGCATTGTAATCCTGAATGCTTATATGGTGCCAGGGAAGCCCTTTAATTAATATCTGTGGATAGGGATAGGGATGTAAGGAATTAAAGATTTAATGATATTTTATGGGCAACAATCAAGATTGAACTTGGTCTCTGTGAGAACTGGGTATCTTGCAACCAGAAAGGCTTAGAATTGTAGAGTTAGAAAGGTTTTCAGAAATCATCAACACCAACTCCTACCCAGAGTTCTTAACAGCATTCCTCTCCTTATGTCTCTTGTATATTATTTTTAAAAATTTTGTATATTAAAAAATCAGTAATTAGCTGACCACTGCTAACAACCTAATTGCCCCCAAATACAATCCCTAGCCTCCATCCAAAAATATCTTAGCAAAGCCTTTCCTGAGAAATTCCTGGTTAAGTGCTTTCTTCCCATGTTCCTTTTTTCTTTTGTTATATGTTTGTTTAACCCCATCATTTTCCTTATTCATGCCATCTTCATCAGTAAGGGAAGCACCAATACCAAAGTATAGATGGAACAACTGAAACTCAGAGTGATGAGGGAAAATACCCTACCCAAAGTCACAAGGCCAGTAATTGGCATAGTCAAGATTTGAATTCAAGTCCACTGACTCTCAACCTAAAGCTCACTCTACAACAACAGCTGTCTGCACATTTATGCATTCCCTAAAGTATCTAGTACATGCTTGAATATATAGTAGATACTTAAAAATGGATTGAATTGAATTAAATTGAAATTAGCCACCAATTGCAATTATCTTCATAACCCTTTGGCCTGTTGTTCTGAATATTTTTTTAAAAGGCAAGCCCCTTTGTAGCCTACTATGGTTTAATATTACTAGCAATGAAGACCTTCTGCTAAGTCCTATTCCCAGAACTCATCATGATGTGGAAGTGAAAGCCAGTTCACCTAATCACTGAATCCTGAAAGGGCCTCAATGACCATTGTCCAACTCATACCTGAACAGGTATCTTCTTATCATCCCCCAAATCTTGATTGATTGATTGATCTATCAAACCTCTGCTTTGTCTATTTCAGAGGGTGGTTATAAACAAAGGACTGTATTATTAGTATTACTAAGGAATAGAATCAAGGAGACACAGAAAAGAAAAATTTGAGAGTTATAGGCAGAGATAGAGAAAGACCTAACCTATAGAAAAGGGTGTTGGTGGGCAGGCCCCCAAAGGAACTAAACTAAACTAAAGCATACTCTTGGTGCATACCCTAGTAATGAGACCATTACTAGGACTATGCCTCCCAAAAGAGGCAGAGAATTGGAAAGTGAGAGATTGTCAATCAATTGAGGAATATAAATAAGTAAATTATGGCATACAAACATACTGGAATATAATTGCAGCACAAGAAATTATGAAAAAGATGAAAATCATAAAAATTATGGAAAAGGGAAACTTGGGAAGACTTATATGAACTGATGCAAAATGAAGTGAAGAGAACCAGGAAAGCAACTAGACAATAGTAAAGACAAATAACTTTGAAAGACTTAAATAACTGGTCAGCATAAAGCTCAATCACAATTCCAGATGACCAATGGTGAAACATCCTACCCACCTCCTGACAGGTAATGAATTCAAATTACAGAATAAGACACACATTTTCAGAAATGGCCGACATGGAAAATTGTTTTGCTGGACTATGTATATTTGTTATAAGTGCTTAGCTTTTCTTTTTTCCCAACAGAAAGCAAGGGAAAGATGAAAGAAGGAAGGAAGGAAGGAAGGAAGGAAGGAAGGAAGAAAGAAAGAAAGGAAGGAAGGAAGGAAGGAAGGAAGGAAGGAAGGAAGGAAGGAAGGAAGAAAGAAAGAAAGAAAGAAAGAAAGAAAGAAAGAAAGAAAGAAAGAAAGAAAGAAAGAAAGAAAGAAGAAAAAGAAGGAAAGAAAGAAGGAAAGAAAGGAAGGAAGAAAGGAAGATAGAGGAAGGTGGAGAGCAGGGAAGGAAGGAAGGAAGGAAGGAAGGAAGGAAGGAAGGAAGGAAGGAAGGAAGGAAAAGAAAACAAGGTCAAAATGATGATAGAAGCATCTTTTTTAAATGCACAAAAGAGAACAGAAGGAAGGCCAGAAAGAATCACAGACAAGGACAGCTTTAAAAGTCATGTGTCGAATTTATTATATACTTTAAAAGAAAAATAAGCCAAGGATAATAGAGATTAAGTTCAGAAATTTTTTGAAAAAGTGTTGGTAGGGAGGCATCCAAGACAAATTTTACTAATTTTGCTATTTGGCCTTGGGCAAGAACCTCCCTTTCCTGATGCACAGAAGACATATGCATGGTGTGTGTGCGTGGGGGAGGGGGAACTGGGGATGTCTTTCTGTAAGCCCCAAGGCTTTGTTGCTGCCCAGTTTCCTTGGCCAGCTGGCCAGCCCTGGCCTGCAGCCTGTGAGTTTGGCAGTGAATGCAATCTGCTCCTTACCCCTAGGGAAGTGAGTTGCTGTCAATATCCACCACCTCCCCTCCATCACCTGGGGCACATGCTGAAGAAATGAAGGGTAGAAAAGGAATACTAGGATTATAAAGTAATGTCAACTCTTGACTGTCAGAAGACTGGGGTAAGAACAGTAGGGTGGATATGGGGAAGAAGAAGAGAAATGAATTTATTCCTATAAGAATGAATTTAACTATAGGTATGGGAGGGAGTATTATTGAGGAAAGTTTTCTGTGTGCAAATCTTAATTTTATTGTCTACATTTGTCAACTTTACTTTTTTTTAATAATAATAAAAGGAAGTGGGTAGATTTGGGTTGAAAAGTTACACTATCTCCTTGTATCAGGCATGGCTTATATCCCATAAAAAATCATTTATCTTTTTAAAAGGCAAGGGAAAATATGATGAGATATTATTGAGATGAAAAAGTGGTAAATATGAGAAATTCTGTGAAACCCAGGAAGACTTGTATAAACTGATACTGCATGAAAAAAGCAGGACAAAAAGTATAATATTTATGATGATAATAATTATTATTATTATTAATAATAATGATGTAAATGAAACAATATTAAGCAGAAATCAGACTCTGACTAACTGTAATGACCAATATTGCACCTAGAGAATAGGCAAGGAAACATACATCTCTCCTTTAAGTAGCCAGGTAAGGGACTAGGGGTGGGTAACATTTCATACACTCTAAATGTATTAACTACTGCTTTTCATCAATTATTTTTCATTGTAACAAGGAAAGATTCAATACTGAGGGATGAGGATGGGGAGGGGAGATATCCACAGATGGATGTGTTGTTTTTCTGGCACTTAGAACAGAGTCTGACTACATAGTAAACACTTAATTAGTATTTGTTGACTGACTGATTCAATATTTTGTTCAAATTTCCAGTAATCTATCTTCACTCTCTTGAAATCCTTCTTCATAGCTAACCTGAATTGCTCATGAGACAGTTTTAGCCCATTTCCTCAAATCCGTGAGGAACTTCAATCGATTAACAAGTGTATTTTAACCATATATTATTTAGCAGGCATTGTGCTTAAATGCTGTGGCTACAAAGAGGGTGAAAATCATGGATCCTTGTCTGCAAGAAGCTAATATTGTACACATACATAAGTATATACAAAATACCTACAAGGTAACCTTGGTAAGGAACCAGCAGCAGCTGGGGTGGGCATAGGGGGAGAGATAGGCAACCAAAAAGGCTTCCTACAGAAGATGGTGTTTTAGTTGAGTTTAAAAGAAAGCCAAGGATTCCAAGAGGCAGCTAGGGAGCAAGAGCATTCCAGGGATGGGAATCAGCTAATGCAAAAGCATGAAAACAGGTGATGAAATATTTATGTGTGAGGAACAGTGAAAGACAATTTCAGTCATAAGGAAAGGAGTGGAAAAGGAGATCAGTCTTTCCTTTCAACTTAGTTCTACCACTATTTTTGTCTTTGTGCAACATCAACCCCTCTCTTACTTCTTACTTCTTACTGCCTCCATCCCCATGAAGCCAGCCAGTTACCCTGTTGTCAAGGTCAAAGACTTCGGCAGTTTTGTAATGTTACACAGGCAGGAGCTTGATGAAATGAATCTGAAATACCCTCCTAGGCCCAACCCGCCCCCCCCAATTTGACCAAACAGAAAACGAAGTGTTTTCAACACCCCAGACTGCTCTCAAGGAACTATAAAGGAATGGAGTCTCAGGCTGAACAAAGCTTTCAGATGTATCCTGGGATTTTAGATCTGAAAGTCTTTAAAAAGATCCCACCTCATAACCTAATCTCCTCATTTCACAAAGGAGGAATCAGATTCAGGGAGATTAAGTGATTTGCCTAAGGTCACAGGGGTAGTAGACCCTAAAGCCTGATGGGGAACCCACATACCTATAGAAGGTAGGATCATGATGGGAAGCAAGATCCTCTAATTCAAAATCCAATAGTTTTGGTTTTGTTTTTGTTTTTTTCAAGAAGAGTCAGGCCAAGTTTGGAATATGGATCACTCAACCAATGTACAATATGCTGCATGGTGTAACTGTGTGAGAAGTGTGCATCTCCAGCCAAGGAAAATGCAAATCTTTTTTTTTTCCAATGTAAAGAATAGGTCTCCAACGTGGAAGAGGGTACAGGTAGAAATGGAGTGCTGCCTTTGCTTTTTGGCCTTACTATGGAAATAGCCCTGTTGCCTTTTGTCATACCTCTGCTGACAGGATGCTAGAGACCAGGAGAGAGATATGCAAGCCATGGTTTGTTCCAAGTTCCTGAATGGAGGCTGAAATGAACCACACCTGATAACCACGGGGAGGCTCATTGTGCATGAGCCAATGAGGAAGGCGCCCTAACATTTCTTTCTACTGTGGCATTCTGTAAGGGGAAAAAAACATAACACAGATGCCTAAGATAAATAATTCAGTGAAAAACAAGGGGCAGAAAACTGGTGAGCCCTGACTAGCAGCCAAGGTGGCTGCTGGAGCTGGGGCTGTGCACTCCTGTTCTGAGGGAGGAAAGCTGCTCATGAACTTAGATCTCCAGATGTGCATCTGGAATGGAAAGAAACAAAGCCATTTGGCCTGGAAATGGGGCTGCAAACTTAGCTGAAATGCTTTGTTGTCTCCAGAAACTGCTTTCATGTTCCAAATTGAGGAGCATGACTTCTCCCTCTGTATCCTACCCCTCAACCCGTACAACTAGAGCATTTTAAAGCTCACTGGGACTAGACAGATCATCCTGTTTAATCTTCTACTTTAATTTTTCTTCAACAGAGATGAAAAATGAGGCCCAGAGAGGTTGATTTACCTGAAGTCACATAGCCAGTTAGTGTCAGAGTTGGCTAGAACTGACTCATGACTCAGTGTCCTTTCTGTGACACCACACACTTCCTTACTCATGAAATCCCTAGAAACAAACCACCAAGTGCCTACCTCACAGGGCTTTTCTGGCAGCTGCATAACACATTTTTAAAGTTTGATCTGCATTTTTCCATCATTTGTACTCTAGATAATCAACAAAACAATAAATCAAGTCCTGATTTTTTTTGTTTATACCAATTTCCTAGTTATAAATGTTCACACAGAATATTTAACAATAAACTCTCACAATCCAATTAAGCAGCCCCCCAAAAATCAATCACTAAATAGTGTTCAGTGGCCTATCTATTCCTTAGGTGTCTCTAGTACATTATTCTTACAACAGCATAGTTTTTTCCCCAACAAATGATCATGGTTGGACATAGCTAACTGGGCAAGAATTGTCTGGTATGGCAACTTTGAAATAAGAGGACCCGAGTTCAAATCTTGCTTCAATTCTCACTTTGTTTATATTTTATTTTAACTTCTCTATGTTTAACTTCCCTATTCACCTCTCTCCCCCAACAGAATGTAAGCTCCATGAAACCAGGTACAGTTTGGGTTTTCTCTTAGTATTTTCCAGCTGCTACTACAATGCCTGGCATATAGGAAGTATTCAATAAATATCTGTTGATTAACTTTCATTACTCATTTCTCACAAGGTGGGAAACAACCAGAGCTCAGCTCTTTTATTTTTAACTGCATGTATGGCACAAAAGCAGAGGCAGTACAATGCATTGGATAGAGTATTGAGTGTGGGATCAGAAAAATTTGGCTCAAAATCCATCTCTGATTGGCAGGGACAGCCTTACAAATTCTATAACATCTTTATAACTTAGACAACTCCCCCAGGATTTACCTGCTAAGTCATATAGGGTGTATGATCTTTCTTATGAATTTAATTCTTTTTTTAAAAAAAAGAGTTTATTTTTATTTTTTGAGTAACAAGTATATTTTATTAATTCCCCGCTCTATTACCCCTTCATTGAACAAATTAAAACAAAACCTGAAAAATAAATCCCTCAATACATATCTATATAGTTCAGCCCAGCAAAACAAATATCCACATTAACCACATTTCTCACCTGGCTGGACTACTTTGAGGCTGCTCTGACTTCTCCACCATGCCTCAGGAAGCTCATCATTGGGCAAAAGTTCATCAGCCTACAAAGTTTCATTAGCTTTGGGATCATCACTGCTCTCTGCCCCCTGAACGGAGGGTGGAGCCATGAACTCCCAAACCTCCACTTAAGGAGAGACCTCGGCTCAGACACGTTACTTCTCACCCGGCCATACTCTTCTGTTACTTCTCTGCCTTGTTCACCATTCCCCAACCCCCCATCCCTTGCTTTTCAGCTTCCTTTGATGAATTGTCTTCCCCCATTAGAGCATAAGCTCCTTGCAGGCAGAGATGGCCTTTTTTAAAATTTTTTTTTGGTATTTGTATATTCAGCACTTAGCATGGTGCCTAGCACATAGTAGGCACTTAATAAACATTTATTGACTTCCTGACTGAACCATATCAGAAAATGTTTCTGTATAACTTCACGGCATCTCTGGCCAGAGGTGAATGACGTGTTCCACCTTCATTCTTTCGGCCTCATAGTTTATCATTTCGTTAATTGGAGTTCTAAAATCTTTCAAAGTCATTTTTCTCTATGATATTGTTACAATGTATTAATTGGTGGCCTGGTTCTACTCATTTGGCTCTGTATCACTTCATAAAGGCATTCCCAGTTTCTGCCTCAATTGTCCATTTTATCATTTCTTCCATCACACTGCATGTATATATCATGATTTGCTTACCCATGTCCCAGTAGAACACCTCCTTGGAATCCAATTTGGGGCTCTCATGGAAAGAGCTGCTATAAATATCTTATACACAGGGTCCTTTCCCAGTTTCCTTGGAACATAAGCCTAGTAGTGGCATAGCTGGTCAAAGAGTGTATACATTTGGGGACCTTTCTGGGCATAGTTTCAAATTGCTTTTGAAAATCACAGGTTCCACCAATATGGTGCAAATTTATGTCCGATTCAATAAGCCTTCCTGAACTGCCTACTCCGTGCTACACACTGGCTAGTAAAAAGGTGAAAACCATCCCTACCTTCAAGTCAAGTCAAAAAGCATTTATGAGGCACCTACTATATGCTGCACACTTTCTTTGTTAAGGACTAGCGCTAGGGGCGGTGGGGGGAGGGATGACATGTGTACAGATAAGTGAACATAAAGCAAATTCAGAGGAAAGAGGACCCCCCACAAACCACTGGGAAAATCAGAAGAGGCCTATTCAGAGAGTAGCTGAGAGAAAACTGTTTTACAGCCAAGCTATAAGGTACTAAATTGGAAGTAATATAAAGTCAAGATAGAATCAGTTTTGAACAGTAATCAGTAACTGATATTAAAAAAATAAACCAATAATCTTGCTCTTTATCTAACCATAACAAAGACCATGAGACAAAGTCTCCCAGGAACATGACTTCAGGGCCCACTTCATCCCCTCTTGATGCTGTTCCCTACCTCCACCCCTGAATGAGGCTCAAGCAGAGATGAGGGAAGATTCAGGCAACTGTCCAGGGAATCCACATCTGGACACATCTGGAATGGGGCATCTGCATTAAAATGTCTATTGTGTTTAGAAGCCTGTGTAATGGATAGCCCTGAGCAGACCTTTTCAATATTCTCTCTCGTGACAGACCAGCCATCTTCACTGGGTCAATGGGGAGAGTGGAGTCACATGCTGAAAATACATGTTGTATGGACTGAGCAGCAATTCCTAGTCGAAACACATCCTGTTGTTGCCTTTTATCATTAAAATTATAAAGGAAACTGAAAAGGTCACAAAATCCATCTAATTTCATGACCAGCATCACTGGGAAAAGAAAAAATCATACCTTTCTAACACCTCCTAACAATGGTAAACTCTTCTCTGCTGTGTGCAGAGGTCAAAGGGAATTCACCCCGGGCTGCCAGAGTCTGTGATGGGCAATCTTTGTTTTTCATACTAACGTCTCTGGTCCTCTGACAAATGCTACTATTATTAAGTGTAATATATAGGTGTAGCTGTAGATATTCTGGGGTGTTTGCTGTCTGTACCACCTGTGGTATTTAATCATAGGCTGCTACCTGCCAGTGCCATTTGATTCTTTCCTGGGTGCCAGCTTTGTCTTTCCAATTGGATTATATTTCTTTTGTATGCCTGCTAGAGCTTAAAATAGCTACATATACATGGTAGGTGTTCAGTAAATGCTTATGGGGTGGTTATGTGTATGTATACCCCACTCCCGCAAAAACATGAAAATGAAAGAAAAATGTTTTCAATATGCCTTGGGTTAAGACAGTAATATGTACTTTTTAGACTGGGTCTCTCTATCTTACCTGGTCTAGAAATGTAGTAGCTACTCATGGACCCAAGTATGGAAGCTTTAATCTGCTCTTTTTTCTGATGTAGGCTGATTCACCATTTTTAGGTAGCCTGGCACCCCACTCTCAAATCCTGGGGGCTCACGATATTGATGCCAAACTTGGTTCATTCACCATGGCATCTTGAACCCTATTGCAGTTCAGAACTCCCAAGTTCAAGTAATCGGTCAGCCTTAGACTTCCCAGTAGCAGGGACCATAGGTGTGCACCACCATGCCCAACCCTTAGGACAACAATGTGAAGTTAATTAAATATATAACTTTGTTAGCACCACAGAGGAGGCAGCACAGTTATCCACGGAGGTGGAAAGAGAGCAGGTGAGCACATTACGCTGAATGAGTATGCTATTGTTTCCCATAAACACTGAGGATGCATTCAGCCATGTTACTTAAAATGCTATCACTTACTAGGGTAGGAAGCTAGCCCCACTGAACCTGTTGTTGCAGAGTGATTACATGCTTGAAGGGAAATGGGGACAGAACCTGACAGGACCCTGGTGTGCAGCAAGGTAATATAGTTACCATGGTCTGGAATAAATATCTGGATATTTCCCTTCTCTAGGTCTATACGCTCTGTTATACAGCACTTTTGGGAAAGTAGACAAAAGAGCAAGTGGTGTGTGTGTGTGTGTGTGTGTGTGTGTGTGTCTACCTCTGAGTGTGTCATTGACTGTATCTGTGCCTGTCATGCTAACTTGGAGTCTGGGCACAGTTGCACCATAGGGGAGACTCAGTGATAAATCTGTATCTCAAAAACAGCAGTCTGAATATCTAATTGAACAGTATGAGCCTCTTCCCCTAGTCTTTCAGATTATGCCAAGCCAGAACTAACAGGAAAGAAAGAAAGAAAGAAAGAAAGAAAGAAAGAAAGAAAGAAAGAAAGAAAGAAAGAAAGAAAGAAAGAAAGAAAGAAAGAAAGAAAGAAAGAAAGAAAGAAAGAAAGAAAGAAAGAAGAAAGAAGAAAGAAAGAAAGAAAGAAGAAAGAAAGATTGAAAGAAAGAAGGAAGGAAGGAAGGAAGGAAGGAGGAGGGAAGGAGGAAGGAAGGAGGGAGGGGAGCAAGGAAAGAAGGAAGGAGATGGAGAGAGAGACAGAGACAGAAAGAGACAGAGAAAGAGAGGGAAAGGAAAAAGAAAAGGAAGGGAAAGGGAGGGAAGGGAAGGGGAGGTGAGGGGAAGGGAGAAGAGGGGAGGAGAGGAGAAGGGAAGGGAGGAGAGGGGAGGGGACAGCAGGGGAGGAAAAGAAAGGAAAAAGGAAAGGAAGAAAAGAAAGCATTGGTTTCATTGGCATAGGGAGCTACTAAGGAGGAAATGATTCCACCAATGAAGATCAATACTTTCTCAGCAACTTAGTCTTATATAGTCACCTGGGACACATGACTTTTCCAAGGTGACACAGTATGTGTCAGAAGCAGGACCTGAACCCAGATTTCCCCACCTCCCAGATCACCTTTCTATCCATTACATCATCCTACCTTTGACATCAACTCGGAAATACATGGAAATACATAGAAACACAGAGGCATTGCTGCATTTCAAATAAAAGAAAACAGGGTTATTTTTGTTTTTAATTGAAAAAACCTTAGAAATCATCTTCCTCGTTTTACAGATACAGAAATTACCTGAAGTGTTTATTGACTTGATCAGGAACACACAGCCAGCTCCTGACAGAGCCAAGACTAGACCCCCAAGTCCAATGTTCTTCCCTAAACTCTTGAAAGTTGATTTGTTGTTTTTTCTTAAATTCAAAACTACCTTTCCATGGGAATGGGGATTACAATGTCTTTTCCTTGAATTATGCCATCCAGAAAGAAATCTGCACTATACAATATCCCTAAGTGAATTATGCCAGCTTTTGTACAGCTCTCAGTTCCTGCAAATGAGACCAGGGAGGGCAGTATCTCCAAGAGAAGGCTGAAGCCATGGGAGATTCCCATTAACTGGAGCCTCATGGAGTGCCAGTTGCTTGTTCCGCTTTGAAATTCCCCAAGATCTTCTAATATGTCTCAGGATACATTTAAAAGTCCAGACCTGTTCTCGCATGTGTTGCTGCTCATGTACTAGTGAACAGATGCCGTCGGTTTTGGAGCTGGCATCTGGTGCTGTCAGAGTGTATAACTGCCACTGATTGGTAATGTGAGCTGAATTTACTGAGCTTTTTCATATGCTGATTATAGAGAGAGACACACAGAGAGAGACTTAATAGGATGAATTGAACTTCTCCCACCCAACACAAAACTGTTTGGTCAACAGCAGGCTCACAGGTAAGTATAGATGTAATTATTTGAAGAGGAAAGATGAGTAACAGGGGAGGGGATTAGAAGAGGCTTCCTGGAGGAAGCAGCCCCTGAGCTGAGTCTTGCCCTATTCTAACTGGCCCACTTCTGTTCTCTGAATCCAGTATTCCGCTTCCCATCTCTCTACATACAGTTTGTCACCCATTCCTGAATCACATTCCTTCTTCAACTCTTCCTCTTAGAAGCCCTAGCTTTTTTCACAGCTCTGCTCAAGCACCACCTCCAGTGGAAGGGCTGTCCCGATTCCCCATAGTTTCTAGTGCTACTTCCCCTCCAAATTGCTTTCCATTTGCTTTGAATAGATTTGGTATCTATTTATAGATATGCATGTAATTTTCCCCAGTAGAATGTAAGCCTCATGAGGCCAGGTGTTGTTTTGTTTTGTTTTTCTCTATATCCCCAGGAACTAACAGAGAGCTTGGTATGTAGTACGGAGTTCATAAATACTTATAGAATGAATGAATTAACTTGGAACTCTAAGCATGAAAGTGAGGGGGATTGCAACCCAGACCTAGGAATGTGCGAAGACAAAGAGGTCACACATACAACCGTGGTCTATCCTCCCTAAAGGTTTGATGGGCCTTCTTTCCTGGATGAAACCATAGGGTTTTTGCCGTATATGGTAAAATGGATGCAAAAGCATAGGCTCCACCCCTTTGTCCTATGCACTAGCAAACAAACCACGATCAATGAACAGCGAGGAGACCAGGTTAGCTGGATTGTAGAATGTAGAAATGTGGCGTGTAGTAATGATGGCAGAACCTTGACCCAACCTACCTTTTCGGCTTCATTCTACATTACTCCCTGTCTCCTCGCCCACCTCAACCCACATTCTGTGATCCAATAAATGGGTCTTCTCTTTGCTCCTCACACATGGCACTCTCTCTCCAGTCGACATGTGTTTGGACAAGCTGTCTTCTGTGCCTGGAATGCACTCTCTCCTCACACCTTCCTCACAGATTCTATCTCTTTCTTCTAGATAAAACTCAAATATCCTCTATTATATGAAGCTTTTCTTGATCCCTTCAAATGCTAGTGCCTTCCCTCTCAGACTACCTTCTATTAACTGCTTTGTATTTTTAATAAATATATGTATACATATATAATATCACATTAAATATAGTACATATTATATGTATCAAATAATATAATAATAATATGTAAATAATATATAATTTTGATTTGTTTACTTATAAATGGACTTGTCTCCCTATTTAGAATATAAGCTCTTTACAAGCAGGGATTTTTTTTCATACATAATATTTGTACCACCCCCACCCCTAGCCTCCAGCTCCTGGCACCATGCCTGGAACATAGTAAATGCTTAATGTTTGTAGAGTGGCTGATTTCTTTAGAGCAGGGCTGTTTCATTTTTGTCTCTGCATCTGCAGTGCCTAGCATAGTCCCTGGCAAACAGTAGATGATCAATAAATGCTTGTCAATTGATTAAATAGGGTCCTAAGAACTTCGAAGCCTAAATTTACTTTGAGGCAGAAGTGAGAAGGGGATAGAAGGAATTGTGGGGTGGGTGACTGGTAAGAAGCAGCCCAGAAAGGTCAACTGATGCAGCACACCTGATCAGGGTAATAGGGCCCCATTCCTTTTTTCACTTAGCAACATAAAAACATACCATTTCATCAGCATGGGGCAGCTTGGTTTCCTAGGATGAGCATTATAACATAAAAACTCCTAGAGGCACATACTTAATCCTTGCTTTCAGAATCCAGGTACCAGCATGCTAAATGGTCAAGATTAGCTCCATCAAGCAACCAGGAAAAAACCTCTCCCAGTCATACCAGGCATGAATTGCATGCTCTGTCAAGTGAGCCAAGCCCTCACCAGGTAGGGGCCAGGGAGTCAAGGCTCTGCAAGGCAAAAGCTCTTCCAAGTTGAATCCCATGAGTTGATCATGGAAACACTAAGTGAGCAGTATATTTTTGAGAGGACAATGGCCAGCAATTACTTTATTTTCCCTTTTTTTAGTGAGCGTGCTGTTTAGGGTATGGTTTCAAATTCCCTCTTTAAAACAAAATGGCAATAAAAAAGAATATTTTGAAAGAAACACACAACCATGGTCTATTTTCCTAAAAGGTTTTATGGGCCTTCTTTCCTGGATGAAACCATAACTTTTTTGCCATATGTGGTAAAATGGATGCAAAAGCACAGGCCCCATACCTTTGTTCTATGCACTAGCAAACAAGCAGTGAGAATGTCTTTCTAAAATCTAGGATGTTATCTTTTTTCCCAATGTTTCTTCTTTTTGTGGAAAACTTAAAAGAAAACTCAGAATTAGGATCTTGACCTTTTCTTCTGCTTAATGGGATGTTGATGTGTTTGTTGGATTTGCCTTTGTCATGCTAGTCCAAGAACTCTAACCTCTGCACAGGATTTCTAGAGACCATAGAATGCTATTCGACATGACAGGAAGGTGGAGGGCTATGGATGTGGAATGTTCCATATGCTGTCAGACACCCCTCCTGGCATTGGTAGTTTTTGCTTAACTGATTTTGTTATAAAGGAAAGTTAGGGGCAGCTGGAATCAAGAAGACTCATCATCCTGAGTTCAAATCTGACCTTACCTTCTGGTTGTGTGACCCTGGGCAAGTCACTTGATCCTATTTGCCTCAGTTTCCTCATCCGTAAATGAGCTGGAGAAGGAAATAGCAAACCACTCCAGCACCTCTACCAAAAAAAAACCCAAATGGGGTCACAAAGAGTCAGACATGACGAAACTACAACAATGAAAAGGAAGTTCACTGGGGGGTGGGGAGTGGATTTCTAGAAATAATCATGATGTTAAAACAAAAGGCCTTATTTAAAAAGAAGGACAAGAAGCATTGTTTGATATATATATATATATATATATATCTATATATATATATGTGTGTGTGTGTGTGTGTGTATACATATATATATATATATATCTTGATATATATATATATCTTGATATAAAACATGTCTTGGAAAGAAAATAAAAAACAGGAGTTTTAAAGCGTTGAAGGTGCAGTGATAAAAAAAAAGTTACTCTTGATTTAAAGAACAGATTCCTAATAATTAAACAGGGATAAGGATCAGACCTGTGATTGCATTGAAATAGGGGACTCCTAGATGAGGAAAATCATTCTACAAATACAGATTGGCACCTTAACTTGAATATAGTCTCAGAGAGTTTCTTAGGGCCCTGAGGGTTTAAGTGACTTGCCCAGAATCCTACAGCTAGGCTGTGTCAGAAACAGGCCTCGAACCCACGTCTTCCTGGATGCAAGGCTAGTCCAAAAATAGAACGGGCTGCCTAGTAGGTTGTAGGCCTCATCAGAGGCCCACAGGTAGAAGTTGGAAACCTTCTTTTTGGTTATGATACAGACAGATTCTTATTCAGATATGAGCTGAACTAGACAAATTCTGTGGGTGCTTTCAACTCTGACATATTCTGTAAGATTCCATTGTCTTCGAGTGTTTATGTTTTTAAAATCTTTACTCAGATGGGGGTAGTTGAACATTGAAGCAGGGAACATATCTCTCCCATAGCTGAAGAGCACCTCTGAATATGAGGTTAAGTGAAATCCTCCCCAGGCCTCCCATAATTGTATTTAATATTTTGATCTATTTCAAGAATGATGTAGTTTTTTTTTCCCTCATTTGTTACCATAGCAACTAGAATCAGCTCCTGTTTGTAGGTGATCCAGCAGGCTTGGATAAGTCAACTAGATTCCTCCGGCAAGGAATTTAACATTTATACATTCTCAACAGAGCTTGTACTTGGGATGTCTTCATCTGAAAAGTGAGGGGGTTCAAATTGAGGGTTGCTTCTAGGTCTGGACCTACAATCCTATCTTGTTTCCTGTTGGTGGGATGTCATTTCCTTGAGGACGTCAACTGTTTCCATTTCTTATTTCTGTGCATCCCTAGAAACAAGGACATTTATTTCTACAGTGGGGTGTGGGGGGAATCCTCTTTTGTTCTCTTCCACTTCCAGTAGTCTCAAAGAACATCAGGTTTTCCATCCTTTCAAAAGCCATGAGAACAATGGACTCTAAGTCTTTGAATTTTGGATTTTGGAGCTTCTTGTGCTGGTTATTTCTACATGTGAAATCTGTTATGATGTTTAAGATGATTAGCCAAGCTGTTGACCTTGTCCTTGGCACTAGAAAGGAAGAAAATCCTAATAATTCAGGAAAAAAGAAGTGTGGCTCACTAGAATGATTGATCTTTTTAGAGGCTGATTTTCTCCCCTGCAATAGGATCGTAGAATTGGGTCCTACACTTATGACTTGCAAGAGACCTTATAAGGTAATACAGCACTTTCAGGTTTGCGAAGCACTTTACAAATATCTCATCTTATTCTCACAATGATTCCGGGAGGTGAGTACTATGATTATCCCCAATTTACAGATGAGGAAGCTGAAGCACACACAGGCTCACACCAGCTAGTTAGTGTTTCAGGTTAGATCTCAGCTCTTCCTGCCTCCAAGTCCGGCATTCTATCCACAGTGCCACCTAGCTGCCTAACCCTCTCATTTTACAGATGAGAACTTAACCCAGGATCACCCAGGTAGTATTTGGCAGAGTTTGGGGTTCTACAGCTTCAAAGTCAATAATTGTAACATGATAGCTATAGAAAGGAACTTAAAAATCATCTAATATATGTCCCTGATTTCATAGATGAGAAAAAGGAGACCCAGAGATGAAAAATGACTTGCTTCATATCAGCTAGTGTCTGAAGAAGTCAGGACTGGAACTGAGATCCTGCGATGCCTGGTCTAATGTGGAAGATAATCTGAGAAGGAAAGGCTCTAGCATGTGGTAATCAGGAGGTCTGGGAAATGTATCTTGCAGAATGTGACACCTGAATCAAGTCTTATGGGAAGTCAGGAAGACTGAGTGGCAGGGCTGAAGAAGCAGAGCACTCCAGGCATGGGGGACAATCAGGGCAAAAGCACTGAGGCAGGTGATGCTAGGTAGGACTATAAGTAGGCAGGTCAGGATCTTGCATAGCAGAGGGAAGGCCAGTGTGAGATAGTGTTGGAGGATAAGGTTAGTTGTGTTGGAGAGAAGTTCCACAACTGGCTTTCAATGGAAAAATGGGGTCCACTCCATCTTCCCACCCTCCCAATGGTTAATCACCCTCATGCTGCAATCAGTCCACAGCCCCAGTGGAGTAAAGCTCAGACCCTCACTTTGAAGACCAGCCTACCTTAATTGTTAGGGAATAGAAGAGAAGAAAAGGAGCATTTTTTAAATGCCAACTCGGTGCTTTCCAAATATGATCTCATTACCCTCTAGGAGGAGTCTCTTCATTTCTCTGAAGCTATCCAAGGAGCTGATGGGAATCAGGTTGGCCAAGCTAGCATCTACACAGCTACAATTATTTCTTTCTTTCTTCCCCACACCCAAGCAACATGGAAAAATCTCCCTTATCTGTCTCTTTAGGTTTCCATTGTCTCTAACTGAAATTTTAAAAGGTTACTTGGAAGACCATCATCTAAGTATCTAGCCAGATGTAAAGAAAGATGCAACCGTGCCAAGTGCTAATGGAGCCTCAAAGATAATTAAGAAATGTTTGCTGCCCTCGGGGAGCTTTCAGATGAGCAGGGACAATAGGATACATAACACCATTCTATATAGTAAATGTAGTGCAGAGTAGAAGAAAAGAGAAATACAAAGGGCTTCCACTAGAGTAAGAGATAGGGATGTGATATCAAGCCAAGTCAGAGCAGATCAACAAGCATTTATTGAGCACATGCTTTGTACCAAGCATTTAGCTAACCTCTGGGAGTATAAAAAAGCGGGGGTGGGACCAGTATGAGTTCCAAATTTCCTTCATTTTGGACTTGTAGACCTCTTGGGAGCCTTCTAGCTCTGAGTCTATGATCCAAAGAGGATCTTATTGCTCCTGGACCTTAATCTAATGGGAAAACATAGTTTAGAATAACTCTGTCTTTCAAAGAAACAGAAGAATTGTACAAACGAACGTATGCAGAACAAAAAAGGAGATAACAGGAGAATGCTACACACAGTGACTACAGTAACAAAATGAAAAATACATTAGCGGGCAGCCAGTCACATGGAACCACAATGATCCATCTTGGTTTGGGAGAAAAGACAGGGAAATACAATTACCTCCACCCATCCCTCGGTTGGGATATTCCATGAGCTATCAGAAATAACCACCTGAGTGTTTAACTTAGTTGTTTGTTAAGAGGGAGTGTTCCCTGAGTGATAGACGATGAATAGATAGAGAGATAGATAGAGAGATAGATAGATTTATTAAGTGCTTATTATGAACCAGAAACTATGCTAAGTGCCAGAGACACAAAAAACAAGATGGTTCTTATTCTCCAGAAGTTTAAATTCTACTGCAAGAAGACAAATAGGAGAGTGAAATAAATATTTAGAAATCATGCAATATTTTTTAAAAAGGCATTTTCATATATATACATATATATATATACACATATATATGTGTGTGTGTGTGTGTGTGTGTGTGTGTGTAGGTTCTTTTCAACACAATGGCCAACCCTGGTTCCAGAGGATGAATAATGGACGATGTTTTCCACCTTATGACAGAGGGGCCTCAGACTAATATGATGACTGAGATGCATGTTTTTGTACATACCTAATGGGGGAATTTGTTTTACTTGATGATGTGTGTTTATTAGAAGGATTTTGCTTTTCTTTGTTTTTTTTCCCCTCAGTTGGCGGGGGCGGGGGGCATGATGATGTGATGTGGGACAAAGAGAAAATAAATCCTTGTTCATTAAAAAAAATAAAATTTAACACAAAAGGCATTAATAAAACTTTTTCTCTGAAGAATGAATTCATCTCTTCTATATCAAGCCAAATGTCAGGGTCTCAACATATTGCTTAAACCAGTCTTTGAGAAGATAGAAAGTTCTTGTCTGGAGAAAATATTAGCTGAAAGCTTTTCCACTGACCATTACCCTATTTGCAAACTTCTATAGCCCTTCAAATTTTACAACAAATGTCAACTGATACTTCTCTTCTTCCTTCCCTCCTCGACCCTTTGGGCCTGGTAGCTAAAGCAATGATTTTCACTGTATTTTTGGAGGCAATCAGGGTTGGGTGACTTGCCTAGGGTCACATAGCTAGTAAGTATCCGAGATCAGACTTGAATTCAGATCCTCCTGACTCCAGGGCCAGTGCTGTATCCACTGTGCCACCTACCTACTTCTAAGGTGTTCTCTTAAAAAAACATAAACAAACAATGACTATCTATATTGCAGGTAAAATTGAAAAATTCAATTTTGAACAGACTGATGATTCTCAAAATTACCATAGATAGTAAGTTCCCTTTTCTTCTGGATTCCACAAGTTCTACCCTCAGATTAAATAAGGATTAAATAAAGCAAAGAACCTAAACTATTTAATTTTGTCATCCCATCCCACCCTATCATAACCTCAGTTTGACGTCACAGAGTCTGAGAAAGCAGGACCTCCTGGATTCCTTTCCCAGCTCTGCAAAGTCACAGCACCTGGTAGAACTTCAGATTCCTCATTTTGGAAGTGAGAGAGACTTGGACCAGGTTATCTCTAAAGTTCCATTCAATTCAAACATTCAGAATTTATGTTGTGCTTTTGTTGATTTTCTATGCCTGTTGTAAAGCCATGCTTCATCTCTATTACCTACTGTCCTTTGCATGCAGTAATGTGCTGAAGCCAGTTCAAACTGGCTCATAAGGCGTGATAAGTAAATTTTCAATGTGAGTGTTTGCACCTCAGGAATCACGAATGCCACAAATCAGGGTATGACTTATTTATGTGGATTGTCTAGATTTAAGAAAGTAATCAATGTTAATAATTCATTAATAATAGTTGGGTATACATTTTTCCCCACAAAGCCAGTTGTTAAACATTTACCAGCAAACTCCTACTTATATAATAACTGGTGTAGGTAAGGGACTCCCCTTGAGTTTATTTCCAAGAAAGAGAAAATCCCTGGAGATGAATTTGAGTGCATCCGATGGTCAGAAAACACAAACTGCATAACCCAACGTGTCTTTGGTTTTTCTTCAGCTTCTAGGAAATAGTCAGTTTCAATATCCATTTGCTGCCATCAGATCACATCAGGTTCCTGAATATACCTATTTCCTTTGCTTCCTTATGATGGTCTCTCTTATGCTTCTCTCCTTAATTATGCTCTTTTGAATTTTGTGAAATCACAAATGTAAACCCACGGCATTTCCATGGAACAATCATTAATACCTAAATATGAGCCCAAAGTACTGTTGAGGGGGAGTGGGAACCTGCTTTATATCAAGCCTTCTCTTGCAAACAAAAAATCAAATGTATAAAATATACAAAGCGCTTAGTACAGTGCCTGGTATACAGCAGGTGCTTAATAAATGCTTGTTCCCTTCCCCCACATGAAGTTATCATACAAAATCCTCTATATTTCAGGGAATCGCAGAACCTCAGATCCGCAAGGGACCCCAGAGGCCATCTAATCGAAGCCCTCCCCAACCACCCAAAATGTATCAATCCAGCTTTTGCTTATGTATTTCCAAGAAGAAAGAACCCGCTATAACCCTCAGCAGCCCATTCCACTCTGAAATGAATCTGAATTCAGAAGGTGAAGGTTGAGTAACTATCTACCAGCGCTAATAAGAGGGCAGCTAGGTGGCAGAGTGGATAGAGTGCCAGGCCTGGAGTCAGGAACACCCGATTTCAAGTCTGGCCTCAGACACGTACTAGCTGTGTGACCGTAGGCAAGTCACTTAACCCTTTTTGCCTCCATTTCCTCCAATGTAAAATGAGCTGGAGGAAGAAATTGAAAACCACTCCCGTATCTTTGCCAAAAAAAACCCCAAATAGGGTCACGGAGAGTCAGAAACAACTGAATAATAACAACACAACAAAAAACAGAATTGGAACTTCTTCTATTATGATTCTCTATGCATACACATGTTGTCCTTTGTCATCAAATCCAGTAAAATATGAGCTTCTTGAGATGAAAGGCAGTCTCAGATTTGTCTTGGTATTGCTAGTGCCTAGCATAGTGCCTCACACATGAATTATTTAATAATTATTTGTTGTGTGAGGGTCAATTGGGTTATTCCTTCTCATCCCTTAAGGTCACCATTAACTTAACTCAAATGATTTTGGGTCAGTGAGTGACTTTGGGTCACCTGTCTAGCCAGAGAGGTCCTCTGTTTTAAAGGTGGAAGGCTATCCTGAATCAAAGTACCAATTCTGTGCCAACCTGGAAAGTGGAGCCTAGTAATGACTCCCCATCATTTGGTTCTTACTTACTACTGATGTCAACCAATAAACAGAAAGTGTTAAAGGCCACATTTGCATTCTTTCACATCTCATGATGGGAGGTTATATGGACAATTTGGTCAAAATAATTAGATTGCAATTAGGCAATTGATCCAGTCAGAGAGTTTAGGAAAGTCATCCCTGTTTGACATTTCTTAGGTATTGATATTAACACTTCAGGACTGGTTAGAAGAGCTGTAGCTGCAAATTAGACTAATTCATGCACTTCCTACAGCTCCATGATGCTGTGGCCTTATGGTGATTTATGGTGAGTTGTGATGAATGGTGACTTTAAGGGGTTTTAGGAGTATTCATCTTCTCCTCAAATTGAAAGTCTATGTATATCTGTATATGTAGAAACAAGGTTATAAATAAATATATACGTACACATGAGTAAATATATATGAGGTGCTTTGCAAACTTTAACAAGATATATAAATATTATATATATATAAAACACATATATATGAACACATAAAACAGACATATTACATTATAAACATATATACACATTCCCTCAGATATGTAAAGATATGTGTTCAGTATGGATTCTAAATCATACCTATAAGCATGGTTGTAATAAAATGTTCATTCAATACAATCCTACACATTGACTATGTTCCAGCTCTTCAGTCAGCTCCCATTGACAATAAATGCATTGCAAAAATCATGGCTGACCCGGAGACAGTAGGTTCTGCTTTACCAAGTGCTTTCCACACACCATCCACTTGATCCTTACAGTAACAATGTGGGGTCATGGAGAGGAAAGGGGAGCGGGAGACGTAGTGGGAAAGAGTGGAAAGAGGGCTGGGTGTGGCATTGGAGCACCAGGATTGGAATCAATCCCAGCACCGCCACTTTCTCCCTCTGTGGCCTTGGACAGGGAGGATGCTTCCCGCCTCTGCTCATCTTCAGTTCTTGCCTCCGAAACAGGAAGAGGTTAAATAAGATGGCCTCTGAGTTCCCCGAGGCTCTAAACATGGGATCCTCCAGCTGATTTGCGGCACTGGGGCTCTGTATCAGATTTCTAGCCCCCAAATCAAGTCCCCCTTCTAAAATACCACAGCTGTCTCTCAAAACTCTGTTATTCTCACACTTTCTTACTTAAGAAATTGCATTTTTCCCTTTTGGCCATGCATTCTACTTCTTTCACGTCAAAGGTGCTTTGGCCCCCAAGTACTGTATTCATGAACTGTGATGGGGTGTGAGAGAAAAACCTGCTATTAAATCAAAACGGGAAGCAAGTGACAAAGCTGGTATAGGTGAATTCAGCCAAAAATCTGGGGCACCAGTGATTAAACAGAAAATTACCCAGAAGTCTTTGGATACACAGCATATCCAATGTCAAGCCAATGAGAATTCAAGGTCCTTGAGGGCAAAGATTGATCCATTTCTGTCTCTTACATCCCAAGTGCAGAGAACATTGCCTTGTAACGATGATAATAACAACTAACATTTCTGTAGCACTCACCATGTGGCAGGCCCTGTGCTACACACTTCACATGTATTCGCTCATTTGGGTCCTCACCACTGGACAGCTGCTGTTATTACCCTATGCTACATGTAAGGAAACCAAAGCAAATAGAAGCTTAGTGAGCGGCTCAGCTTCACAGAGTTAGTGTCTGAAGCTGGATTTGAACTCAGGACTTCCTGACTCTGGGCCCAGCATTCTACCCACTGTACCACCTAGTTGACCCATAGTAGGTCCCTAATAAAATAGTCACTTGTTGACTGAATGATCGAATGCATGAAAGCTTTTCTCAGGAGTCACTGAGTAACCAGACAGATAAAATACTAGCGATATGTGTGTGTGTGTATACATATATATACACACACACATATATATACACACACATATATACACACACATATATACACACACATATATACATATATATATAATATGTATGTATATATACATATATACACACATACATATGTGTGCATACACATGTGTGTACATGTATATATATATGGATGGATGGATGGATGGATAAGCAAACAAGTCAGAACTTGCCCCCAAGGCCCTTACATTCTAACTGGAGCATACAATACATAAAGAGAAGTTGGAAAGCAGGGGTGCAGTGCAGGGTTTGTGTGTGTTGGTATGGAGTGGAGCAGGCTGAAGGGGTAGTATGGCAGCTTATGCTGAGCAAGGTAGGCCAAAAGCTGACCTTTCAGAGTCAAGGAAGGCCAGGTTGAAATCCTGCTAAGACATCTTGATTCCCTGGAAAGCACAGGAAAGCAACCCAATGGAGAGGCAATCCACAGCAAGGGGGTAGCAAGGCATTGAAGGATGCGGTCTAGAAAATAGCCTTGAAGAATGGTAAGAGCCTAGGTGGAGATCTCTTCCATGCCAGCAGCAGTGAGGGGAGATTCCCAAAAGTTCAGCATCCCTGGGTGGAGCAGTAGCAGTGACCCCAGTTTCCTGACTATCCCCTTTCTTGTCCCATACCCCTAGATTGCCCACTGTATTGAGATCAGTTGGGCAGGGCAGGGGAGAGTCATAGTAAGGTAGAACTCACAGACTTCCACTGCAGAGATTGGGGACAATGTCAGAGTGTGATGTTTGTTATAATTTCCCTCCTGTTTACCCTGATTTTCCATAAAGATTTTATTAAAAACCGAGGGTATAAATGCCAAGAACACAGCCTTACCTAAGAATTTTTGCATCTGGCACAACCATGGTAGGGCAACATGCCTATTCTTTGGCATTTCTTTAGAGGTGTGAAGAACTGGAACCTATTGCAAATCTCCAATGTAAATAAATAGTTAGAGATCAATACTAAGATTGGTAGTTAAAACTGTCCCTTGTCCCAATGCTTGAGGCAAGGGAAGCTCTAGACCCTTTCCCCCCCAAACCCTCCTCCAAACCCTGCCTTCCCTATTTCTATAGAGGTCAACACCATCTTCCCAGTCCCTCAGGTTCACTACCTAGGAGTCATACTGGACTTTTCATTCTCTCTAATCCTCCAGATCCAAGCTGCTGCCCAGGCCTGATGATTTAACCTTTGCAACATCTTTTAGATTCTCCCTCTTCTCCCCTCTGACTGCCACTACTCTAGCACAGGCCCTTATCACCTCACTCCTGGATTACTGCAATAGGCTGCTGGTGGGTGTGCCTGCCTCAAGTCTCTCCCTGCTCCAATCCACCCTCCATTCAACCATCAAAGTGACTTTCCTAAATCACATGTCCAACCTTGTCACTCTTTACTCAATAAATTCCCTATAACCTCCAAAATCAAATACAAAATCCTCTGTTGGCATTCATAGCACTTCATAACCTAACCCCAACCTGCCTTTCCAGTCTTCTTACACTTTGCTCTCCATCACAAACTCTTCTATCCAGTGACACTGGCCTCCTGGCTGCTCCAGGAACAAGAGATCCCATCTCTCTGCTCTCGACATTAGCTCTGTCTGCCAGAAGGCTCACCTTCCTCCTCTAGGACTACTGACCTCCCTGGCTTCATTTAAATCCCAACTAAAATCCCATCTTTTACAAGAAACTTTCCCAATCCCTCTCAATTCTAGTGCATTCTCTCTGTTAATTATTCTTTATCCTGTATATAGCTTGTTTGTATATACTTATTTGCATGTCGTCTCCCCCATTAAATTATGAGCTCCTGGAGGGTAGAGAATGTTTTTTGCCACTTTTTGTGTCCCCAGAACTTAGCACGGTGCCTGGCATGTAATTGTTGTTGTTGTTAGAGCCAAGTTATGATATGTTCGGCTATGACTAATCAAGCCCGTACGAGTTTGGAAGGCATTACCACAGAACTGGCCCAAGTGGTCTGTTTGAACATTTAGAATGAAAGCGACTCACGATTTGCACTGCTCATGTTTCTCTTCTGCTTTTAGGATCCTGCTTTGCTCATGGAGTATGGCACCTTCCTTGATGCAGGCACACCATGCTGGACAGTCTTGTACCAGCACTTCCCACATCTCACAGTCAGTACTAAAGTTCTTCAGAGAGACCTTGAGAGTGTCCTTATACTTTTTCCTCTGACCACCATGTGATTGCTTACCATGTTCAAATTCTCCATAAGATAGTCTTTGGAGGGGGTAAGCATGTATTTGGCATTTGAACTACACCCATTGGAGTTGTACTCTCTGTGATAGAGTTTGGATGCTTGGCACTCAGCTGCAGAGAGGAGCTCAGTGTCTGGTACTTTTCCTTGCCAGGTGATCTAAGCATCTTCCTGAGACAATTCCAGTGGAAGCAGTTCAGTTTCCTGGCATGGTGCTGATAGACTGCCTGTGTTTCACAGGCATACAACAAAGTCTGTCAGCATCGTATGCCAGTTTCAGGATGGCATGCTATACAGGTAAACGGGTTCTGGATGCAGGATGATGCTCTCATCCTTTTCCAGTCACCAACAGAGGGAAGCAGGGTTGTGTGCTTGCTCCCATGCTCTTTGACATGATGATTTCCATGATGTTGTCAGATGCCTTCACTGAAGACAAACAGCATCAAGGTCAGCCACCACACTGATGGCACACTATTTAACTTGAAAAGGCTACAAACCAAGACCAAATGGAAGGGGAGCTGGTACCTGACTCTTTGTTCGTAGATGATTATGCACTCAATACAGCCTCTGAGGCTGAGATACAACTGAGTATGGATGGATTCTCTGTAGATTGTGCTAATTTTGGCCTGATATCAACACCAAGAAAACAGCCATCCTCCACTAGCCAGCATAGCACCATCCATACATGGAACCACTGGTCACAGTAAATGGAGAAATTTCAAATGCTACGGATAAGCTTGCTTACCTTGGCAGTACACTCTCCAGGGCCGTCCACACAATGATGAGGTTGATGCACACAGTGCCAGAGCTAGATCACTGTTTGGGAGTCCCCAAAAGGAACTGTGGGAGAGAAAAGGTACCAGGCTGCCTATCAAACTGAAGGTCTACGGAGCCATTGTGCTGGTACATAGTAGGCTTGATAATAGTAACACATATTGATATGATCCTTTAAAGTGTGCAAAGCACTTCATAAACATTGTCTCATTAAATACAGAATCTCTTTGCAGTAAAAGCAGCTAGAGCACTAGACCTGGAGTCAGGAAGACTAGTTTACTAGCTGTGTTACCCTGGGCAACTTACTTAATGGCTGTTCACCTCAGTTTCGTCAATTATAAAACAGGGTTAATGGTGGTACCTATATCCCAGGGATGAGGATAAAATGAGATGATATTTGCAAAGCATTTGGCAAGCTTTAAGGTACTATACAAGTGTGAGCTATTAGGATTAGTCCCATTTCACAGATAAAACTGAGACTCCAAAAAGTTAACTGATTTTGTCACAGTCACACAGCTAAAAAATATCTCAAGCAAGATTAAAACCTGGGTCTTCCTGACTCCAAGTCCATCCTATCTATGTCTTCTAAAAACAAGAGAAGATATCCCTGGCACTCTATGTCCCTTCTGAAGTTCAAGACTAAAAGTACAACTGATCAAAGAAGGCAAGATAGCCTAGCAGAAACAGCCCTGGACCAGGAGTCCCAGAGTCCCAGTTCTACCACTTAGTAGCCTCTCTTCTTCCAGACAGTCACTGCAGCCTCTGCCACTGTTTCCTCACATGCAAAATGAGAGGTAGGGCTAGGTCAGTGGTCTCCAACCAGGAAAGTGCTAGTAAATGTTTAACAATCATCTCTCCTAGAAAAAAATGAATACCATCACTTTCTTAAGTCTAGACAATTAACAACAATAAACCAAGCCCTGATTCATAGTGTTTGCTAATTTCCAGACTGCAAATGCTCACATGGAAAATTAAGCAAATGGACCTCATGAGCTGATACACATTGGCTCTAGCACAGCCTTCTTTGAGAACAAGGGCCCCTTTTTAGTGAAAAAGTATATTTGCAGAATTATCCCTCCCTTCATATAGTTGCACTATTTACTGTTGATATATGACAAAAGGTTACCTAAATTCAGTAACACTTTGAAATCAATTACAAGTCTTTGGGAAATGGTAATATGCCTGTGTGAAAAACATTAATTATTACATATGTGTGTATAAATATCTATATATAGAAGTGGCAATATACCTATATGGGAAACATTTCATATATATGTGTGTGTGTATATATATGTGTGTATGTATATGTATATATATATACATATGTGTATATATATATATATATATATATATATATAGTGTGTGTGTGTGTGTGTATGTGTATATATAGTTTTGTTCTATTCATTGTCATACTTAAGCATTGAGCTTCCAGAGGCTAGGAGCTGTACTTTTTCTATCTTTGTATCCCCAGAGCCTAGCACAGTGCCTTTCACATAATAGATGTTTGATCAATTCTTATGGAATTGAATCAGAATCTTAAATAGGAATTTCTGTAGCTGGGCAAAGAGTAGGGAAGATTCCCTCAGTTGGAGGGGATCAAGACAAAGATACTCAGGCCCCAGGAAAAACTGGAAAGGGAGGAGAAGAGCTCTCCACCTGCAGATAATCTAATAGTTTCCAATCTAATCCAATTGAGTCCCTGAACTGCACTTAAAACAAAGGGAAATGCAAAAGCAAAATGGAAAAACAATCACTGCCCTCAAGGTGTTTGCCTGCTCCTGGAGTAGATGGGAAGCATGGGTCATGGAGAATCATGTATGTGATAATTGGAGGAAGGAGAGGATATTGAAAATGGTGGTAACAGGAAAAACTTCCTATGGAAGGGAACCCATGACCAGAGGCTTGAAGGAAGCTAGAGATGCTAATCCAGTGGTGAATAAAAGGTGCAATACAAGGATGGGGAATAGCCCTACTAAAGTCCAGGGATAAGAGAGGGAATTCTAAGGTCAGGAAGCAGCAGGGAGGACAGCTGGGAGAGGGAATTCTAAGGTCAGGGAACAGTAGGGAGGGCAACTGGGTTAGAAGAAAAGTATATGAAGTAAGTGTGAGAAGGTAGGCTGGAATCAGATTGTGAAAGATTCTAAATGCTTAAGAGAGGAGATCTGATTTTATTTTAGAGACAAAAGGAAGACATTGAAGGTTGTTGAAGAAGTGACATGGCCATATTTGTGTTCTAAGAAGATTATTTTGTCAGTTAGGTGGAAGACAGAAGGAGAGGAAAGAGACTGAAAGTATGAAGTCCAAAGAGGCAGCTGTTTGCATGGTCCAGGCAGGAAGTGCTGAAGGTCTGAGCAATGGTGGTAGTTGTAGAGTAGAGAGAACAAGATGGAAGTGATATAAATTTTGAAGGTAGAATCAACAAGGTTTAGAAATTGATTAAACATGTGAGCTGAGGGTCAGGAAAGAATCAAGAATGACTTCTAAGTTGTGAATCTCCATCATTTAAGATGGTGACATTCTCAGTAGAAATAGGGATGTTTGGAGGAAGAGTGGCTTTAGTGGAAGAGATAATGAGTTCTTATTTGGTTGTGGCTAATTTGAGATGCCTGTGGGGCAACCAATTGGAAATGTCCAATAGGTAATTGGTGAAGCAAGAACAGAGTTCAGGAGAAAGACTAGGGCTGGATATAGAGATCTGGGAGCCATCTGCATAGAGTTGGTAATTGAAATCTACTGGAGCTGATGAGATGACCAAGAAAAGGTATAGAAGAAAGGAAAAGAGGACCGAGGCCAGAGCCTCAGGGGCCACCCAGACTTGAGGAGCAGAATGAAGATAATGATGTAGTAAAGGACATTGAAGAGTAGTCGCTTTAGAAGGAAGTCAACTAGGGCCAAGGCAGTTAATGCAGATGGAGAGGGCTGTCAACAGGGTCAAGATTGCATAAGGGTCAAGAAAGATGATGACTACAAAAGGCTAGTAGATTTAATGCTTATGGGATCATTGGTAATGTTGGAAAGAGCAGGTTCAACCAAGTGGGGACAATGGAAGCCAGATTGAAAGAGATCAAGTAGAAGAAACAAAGAGTGTTTTTCCTAGTAGACTGTGCCAAGAACAAGAAAGAATGGCTTCTCTTTTCAATAAATTATTCTTGAATATTAGGTTTGGTTAAGCTATACATGGGTCTGGGGTCCTGGGTGGATGATCATGGTAGGACTATTGGTGTGACATCTGTCTCCACTCGCCTGTGTCTCTACATCATCCTTGTTTACTGACACTGACCTTTGGAGGAGGCCCAGGACAAAGCAGGAGGTGGCAAAGACCTGCTACCCTGCACTTAGATGAGAACAGTGGGAAAGGGGGCTTATACCTCACCAATAAGGCCAAGCAAATATCCACCCAAATATTCCCACCACTACCCATGTATGGTGAGGGGAAAAGGTGAAAGAGTTCCCACTCCATGGCTGGTCCTTCCCACACATGTACATCACCCCCAAGCATGGCCGTATGGGAAACATACTTAATCAGGGACTCCAGCAAGATATAATACAATCATCTTGTTTGCCCACTGTCGAGGGTGCTGCTATTCCATTGTCCTCCAACTCTGGCTTCTCTATCCACCCATTCTGGACCTCCTTTGCACACCAACAGGGGGCAGGCTAGACAGGTAGACAGATAACCCAGTCCCCTTTAGCTTGGGCTTTAGGCTTCTCCATCCCTCTTTTCCCTAGGGTTCCAACTAACACCCTACACAAGAATTTAAAGATTAGGGGCTGCTCTACAAGACTTACTCCATATCCCCCCTCCCTCTCCTGGTCTTGGCTTGGGGAGGAGGAACCTTGGGAAGAGCAGGATCCCATATCTAACTTCCCCAGCCTCTGCTACAGGGTACTGGTAGATCGCTGCAGGATGAATCACTGGGTACTAAGTACCCCTTTGCAACAAGAGCTGACAGTGTTGTGACCCTACAGGTACCTTTCCTGCAATCGCCTTCACTGGCATAGACCTGGAGTCAATAAGCATTTACTAAGTCCTTATTACACTCTAGATGCTACGCTAAACTCTGAGAATACAAAGAAAGGCAAATGTAATCCCTTCCCTAAAAAAACTCACAATCTAATGGCTTCCTCCAAGTGCCCCTTAATGCTGGTACCTTCCTGCTGAGATTGCCTCCAATTTATATTGTATACTTTTGGTTTATACAGAGTTGTTTTTATACGGTCTCCTCCAATAGACTGGGAGCTCTTGGAGGGCAGGGACTATTTTGACTTTTTTCTTGCTTACTTGGCTAATTAAGGTTAATTCGGCCAATAACATGCAAACTACAAGATGCATCAATGATATACACAGCATAAACAGGTCATATCAGAGGAGAAGGCAATACAGCTGGATGGAAGAAGGAATAGAAATGAAGAAAGACCTCCTGAAGAATGGGAGATCTGAACTGTCCTAGAGGAAGCCAAAGAAACTAAGAGGCAGAGATAGAGGAGCAGAGCATTCCGAGCAAGAAAGCACAGCCCATGCAAAGCTGGAGATGGAGGGTGATGTTGGAGAAACTGCCAGGAGGTGGATGGATCCCAGAGTATATGGGGGAGAGTCAAGTATAAGAAGACTAGAAAGATGTATGGGGTGGGGGGGGGGGAGATGTCAAGGGCTATAAATACCAAACAGAATGTTTTCTATTTGATTCCATAGCTACCCTTCGCACTGGCCTGCAGGTCTATTTGTAATCCCTCTAACTTTCTACTGGAAATGAGTTCCTTCACCCCTAGACGGCTATGGCTCCAGACAGAATGGAACTGGATGAGACAGATCCTTTGCAATAAACTCATTTGCACAAGTGGCTATGGTCCATGGGTTTGGAACCACTGGCCTAGAAGATCTTGGAGGTCCCTTTTAGTTATTCTATGATTCATTTGTCTTT